>NW_019384890.1:0-10092 GCF_000671375.1 Centruroides sculpturatus
GTCATAAAAATTTGTCTTTCCACTTTTTTCCCGAGACTACAAATATTCGAGTACAAAGTAACTGGTTTTGAGTTATTTCTACTTAAGAAATAGTTAAATAATTAAGCGATTAGGGAATTGGGTACATAAACAAAACCCTGACGAAAGAGCCGAAATTTTACTTAAACAAAAGCTTAACCGAACCATCTCTAACCGAGTACAGTGGAGACTGATTTCTACGTATTATTAATGTAATAAAGACAGAATTTTTCTAGTTCAACGAGAGTGACCGAAAAGTTGTAAATTTTGGAAACTTTCGTGGTCACCTGCTCATAAAACAAAATAGTTAGAAAACAAATGACTTTTAAGTTTAACATATTTAGGTTTGTACAGCTATGGTGAGAAACGTTTAAAATTTACAACCGACCATTGAGATATACTAGTGATGTGACAAAAGAGGTACTTGACATTGACCGGTATCGGCACTCCGAGGATTTGGCAGTCCGCGTGTATGCACGCTGTGCAACCGTCTACGATTCCATCTATTTCCCACTCGTAGAGAGCTATTTGACTAAGTGCATTGTTTTAAGATTTAAAAAGTAAAAAATATTTTATATTTTTATGTGCGTTACTTTACAAAGCTATATTTAATTATAACTTTCATCAAAAGTATATTCGTACAATTGAAGAATATTTTCTACTAGGTATGTACCGATACGTCCACCACACATTTTATTTCACCGAGTAAGTTTTTATGATTTTATTTTTAATTGTAGCCCTTATATCCTGGCTAGCGATTCGGAATGTAATTGTGATATTTAATAATACATTTAGAAAAGTCTACGGTTTTTACTGGCTTATCGAATAAACGATACGAATGGACCCTAGACCATCACTGATGCGCAATTGACTGATTGCCCCTGGATGTCGGCTTCTCACAGGAACACAGATTCCCTATCATCAAATGTCACGGCACGCCACTGAATCTGTAATAATTACTGCGATTCAATTCGCAGAAAACATAGATGTGAAACCAACATTTCCTACATGTTAGGGCCAGTACTGATCCGTCATATCCTTCAGCGTTAGACTAATGCCCTAACCAACTTGTAATTTTGAAATGGTTTTGTAATTAAAATAATATGCATTTCTATAACAGTGACGAAGAGCTTCTAAACCTCATTTATTTCAATAATTTTAAATAAATTTAGAATAAACTAATTACCAGTTTCCATTATTAAGTGAAAGCTCAGAAAACTATGGACGAAAAAAAGTAAAATATACATCTATCATCTGGGGACAAGTTAATGCATATTTTATAATGCATTATATATTATTTAAAAATATGTAATAAAACAAATGATAGCTGTTACGTCATAAATTAGTAATTTGCCATTTTATCAATATTTAAAGTGCCAGATATAAGCAAAATCTCTCTTATATAATGACTTTTATTATAATATTTATGAAATTTTTCACGGAATAACGGTAAATCTCTAGAAGACAATTATCTAAGTGCACTAATGTGTCTATGCAACTCATTTTTACATACAGGTAACCCCCGTATAACACGGCACTTCTATAGCACGGATTCACTCTAACACGGTTCGAGAATTGGGTAAAACCCTCGTACAACAGAAAATGTAATAAATTTTTACATACTTAAGTAATAATAGTTCACAAAAATTATTATTTTCGTAAACTATCAGTACTTAAGTATGTAAATTTTCTTTTTTCGCCTTCTGTCCATACACATGATTCTTCTCGAAACTTGTCTCAATTTTGCCAGATCTCGACGCTTCTGCTTCTGATGTTGCCAAATGTTTTTCCCTTATTCCATACTTGCTTTATTCTTCATAAGTGTTTAGCACCATATAAGGAAATTTATAAAGATCTTTTAACTAGAAGCAAGCAATATAAAATTACATACTTTTTGCAAAAGGTAAAGCATGGATCTGAAGATAATGCAGGAAAATGCTCAGAGGATAAGGATAACTTGCCAAAAAGAAAACACTTTCGGTTAATTAATAGTGCTTTTAGTGATGACGAAGAAAACATTGTTTAATTTATATTAATATGTATCACTTTAAAAATTTCATAAAGATATTTATCGTAATTATGAAAATATAATAGCATGTTTTTTTAATTTTTGGAACCTAACCCTTTTTTTCGTATTAGTTCTTTGTTTCGTATAACACGGAAACGCAAAACACGGCAATTGTTTGGAACGTAACTAGTGTTGTACTGGGGTTACCTGTAGTTGACTTTTAATTTTTTAATAATTTTTCTTCTATAAAATTTCTCGATAGACAGCTACATGCAGCATATATCATTATATCAGACAATAATATATGATTAATTTTACGTTGATAGTTACAAGCGACCCAGATAAAGTAGCCATATTGTAAAACTGCAGCATACTCTATAGTTCATGAGAAACGTGAATAGCTACTTTTAACATAAATCTTTCCATCTTTACAATTTAAACGTTTTTCTACAAATATTTTAGTTCTTTCTGATCTTTAACACTAATTATGTAATTTAAGTAATAAAGTAATTTTTCAGCCCACCAAAAACCGAGTGGTTAAACCACTGAATGCTGGTAATTTGTAGTGGGCTTACACTCTTCCAACCGGCTGTCCAAGCAGACTAGTCCGTGTTTTATCACGTGTGAAATTCCTAAATAGAGTGCGTTTTCTATAAAAAGTCCTCCCGGGAAACATTCCTTTTTGGCAGATCATCCATGGGTTATGCTGCCTTCTTACATTAATCCATAACTTTCATCGCTCTTTTATTTTTTAGTTGTTTTCCTCATTTATTTTGATTCGATTACTTTAAGTATTTTTATTCTACGTTGTTGATAGAAAACCTATGTTTACCTATCTTTATTTAATCATTCAATTAGTTGCTTAACTGTAAATGACGTGTTGATAACATAAAGAAGAAGAAAAGTTTTCAAAACAATTTCTCTCGCAGACTATATGGTTTTCTGTTCCCGATCATTAAATCTACTATCAATACAAAATCTGCAAAATCACTAATTATGTATGTTTTTTAATTGTTTCCCATTTCCTATATTTGGGCAGTAAGATGAGCTTTTGGTGTTCGGTACAAAATGAGAATGATTCGATGCTGATGAGAGAACGTCCGGTCGGATTCTTATGTTTTCTATTTACACGTATATATAGTAATGTGCAATGTTTTTTTACGGTACGACATCGATCGAAGGTTGTGTTGATCGCTCGTTCAAACGTCCGATCTCGGTAGTCGTTGGTCCGAAAGTGAATCTCCATTTCAAAGTTCGCTTTTCTCTTCTTTCCTGCGCCCTGTATCAATTCGAATCGGCATATTGCCAGTAGGCGCCACAACCTCTTTAATTATACACATAGAACAACCTCGAAAAATTACTGAGGTTGGTCATTCCGTTTCGATTCCGCATTTCAGGGCGGTAGACTAACTGCATAACCAACTTGTCCATCACAAATGGCTTTGAATTACAATATTAACTTTTGGTATTACAATAAAAAAGACTTAATCCTCATAAATGTAAATAATATGAATAAATTTAAAATAAATTAATTCCATTACGAGTTACCATTAATAAATAAAAGATAAGGAAAATATAGCCTAGTAATTTTGCTAATAAAAATACCATCTGCAAAATACTTCATACTTATTTTACAACACCTAATGTATTTTAGAAATCTATAATAAAATAGATATCATGAATAAATAATTTTTCGTATTCTCGATATTTAAAGGTTCCGAAATAAACAATCTAGATTTCTATACAGTAATAATATTTATAATGATAATATTTTCTATCTAGCAGTAAATTCATCAGAATCGATTAATAAACCAAGTATTCTCTGCAATGGTTATTATTTCTTTCTGGAAATTATTGAACTTCTTAAATGCGATTTAATATAAGAAATTTGTTGCCTAATTACTATAGTTTTTAGCCTTAAACACTGATTATAATCTTTCATTTTACTTTCTCGGCACTTAAACAGACAATAAGTATGGAGATTCGACAAAATACAACCCCAGATTTTTACATACTTGCACATAGTATAATTTGATCCATTGCAAAATACCTATAAAGTCGAGAAAAATTTCTGTATTGTATAAATGTCAATGTTTGTGGATGGCACGATTTCCTTCAAACTCTTTCACTCTTAATAACTCGTGCATTTTCTCGAAAAAATTTCTGATATTTTCAAGAGTAATTTGTTTATTAGGGGATTGATACTATTAAATTTTGGTATATAAACGTTGGGGTGATGACAAGATAATAGGAATCGTGTGTATCTCCAGTGGGATCAAATTTAATGACGATTTCACTCGTTATTTGCATTTATAGATTTTTCTTTTTATAAAACTTTTCGTTAACTTCAAAATTAAGCTTTTTGCCGTTTTGTAACAGTTAAACATATAAAAAAGAATTTTAAATACAATTTGATAACATTTGGCAGTATGAAAATTTTAATAAATGTTGCCGGGAAAGTTGAGCAACTCGTTGCTGGTTTGCTTTTAATTGGAATTCGAACAAATCATATATAAATGCCATAACTTCAGTTTTAACCTAATTTAAGTCAACTTAAAATTTGTAGGCATTTAACTGGCAAGTTTTGCAACTTCTGTCGCACATCTCCTTTGGAAGAAGAGATAAAACATCCAAGAGGTTCAATACATGTTCACGACTAGTTACGAAAGCAGCAGATAGATTTCTATAATGTAGGCATCCAGAAACTTCTTTCCAGGCTCATCAAATGCAATGAGGTCCAAGGTAACTATGTCAAAAAGTAAATAAACATATGCTTTATCTTCTTATACCTCAGAATTAATTAAAATACTTTAGAAATATTTTCTAGACGTTTCCTTTACAAAACTGCATTATAAAATTCCATTAATGTAATACAAATGAGAAAAGTTTCTCTTACATAATGATATTTATTACGATGCTTTTAAAATATTTCAGTATATAATGGAAAATCTATAAAAGTTAATTAACTAAGTACACTAAATAAAATACATCAGGAAGTCTAATTAAGGATGTTTGACATTTTTTACTCTGACTCCAATTAGTGCATCTCGGTTAATTGAATAATGACGTTATATTTCTGAAACATTAACAAAAGTGGACGTTACTTACATGTAGTTGCATAAAGTAGTTCTTAATTAAGAACGATTGTATAGTTAAATGAAAGAATCGACGTATCAAACTAATGATAATTTCTATCAGTTCCATTTTTATTTAAAATAATCCATTTTCAATTTCTTTTTTTCATTTCAAAAACTCCATTTGATCCGTTTCTAGTTTCAAAATTTACCCATGGCCGAGTTTCGTAAATACAAAATATGTCTTAGATGTCTGTTGCAGCCTTACATGTCCACTGCAATAATCTACGGATGGAATTTTTTCTATCCATGCTACTACTGTAGAAAGATTCATTCCGAATCTAATTTTCTGCAAAAGTACTTCTTATGCTTTGTGGAATTTGTATGTTGGGAACATTCTTTCTTATTATTCTTGATGACAATGCCTATTGTTGCTGAAAACACACCTTGCTTTTATTGGTATTCAATAGTCGATTATAATATCTTCGTCAGGATCTGCATTTCCCTGATATATTTGGCTACTTCGCTAACTTTTTCTGTTGTTAAACGCAATAAAGCGAATCCGATTGTCATATTAATAAAGCCAGATAATTTGCCAATTAAAGAATTAACCAAGTCTTTTCACAAGATTGGCATTTTCATGCTCATAACACTTTTATCTGCCACTTTCTCTGTACCAATTTATAATCTTACTATCATATATTTATCATTAAATACAACTAACCAAAATGATTTTCTCTATCTTTTTTGTAGTATACAATTGGGAGTTCCAACAAACTTTGTTACTGGTGGATTGATTCATATTTCATTTATTCTTATATTTATTTATTTGATTATGAAGAAAGGATTTCAAAAAGTATCAAATGATTTAATTCTAGTGAACAGTAATAATTCGAATTTAAGTTCAAAATTAGAAGAGATAATCATGCAACATGCCGAACTTTGGAACTTCGTTAATAACATCAATACTGATTTTAATTTACTATCTCTAATATTGTATTTCACAATTCTAGTAGAGACTAGTCTTCTATATTATATATTTATTTTCATCGAATTGAACTTAATAGTCAGATTTATTTTTCTCCTATTTGTCATTATAGTTTCAATCGTATGCCTTTTTTTGGGTTACGCATGTTCAACACTTACATCTGCTGTATGATATCATTTTCTTTCAAAGCTATCACTAAATTATTTTAATATATTTAATTATTTTTGGTGTTTTTCAGATGCAGACCTCGTTTCAAGATATTCGAAAATTTTCTGCATGCGATTTATCGCTCGAACAGAAACTAAAAGTGAGTTTTGATACCTCAATACCTCTAAATACAATTCATTAAATGACATATTGAAATATATTTACTTACAGATTTTAAACTTCATGAAGAGATTTGGAAAAGCGTCATTATGTATGTCAATAAAAGGATACTTCAATGTTACAAAAAAATTTCCAGTTAAGGTATTTTTTAAGTTTTATACCTAAAATTCCGTAATTAATATGCAGTTCATATTCTTAACACGATTCTTTCAGATGGCCAACGCTCTCCATTCCATATTTTCTGGTCTTCTGAAACTCAGATCATCTACTGCAAATTGAGAAATTTTCTAATCGTGAAAATAACGTCGAAAGTAAAATACACTTTTTAAAATTAGATTTGTGAAATTTGAAATAACAATTGTTTCCTCTTACGTAACTTATCGATAAGCAGAAGCAATAATATACAACACATACTTTCATTACATAAATGCCGAAGTTTTCATTTTAATCCTGAGAGATGTTAATAGCGATATCCTGACACTACAAAACTATAACTGCAGTGTTACTCGGTGATTACTATATCAGTAACACAAAAAATGTCATCCGGCAGTTTTTAAGAGATATTTATTTGAAAATTTTCTATTTTCATTATAGAAAGATACGTTCTGCTTCTACTTACCAAATGTAAAACATAATTTTTGGTACGAAGATACAATACTTAATGATGGAGTTCACTGAAGTCTGATCAACTGCGGTTGAATTCGTCATAACACCAGAGATTGATTTTATCGTGAATATTCTTATGATCTATCTTATGTTCAAGCAACGTACAGTACATTAATGTTTTTCGGTAACAAATAATGAACTATTCTTGTAAATACATTCAATACCGAAATTAGTTTGTTTTCTCTTATTACTGTATAGAAATAGGCTATATATATATTATGGTAAATACAATTATTAAGCTGATATTTTACGTAATTATAATAAATTCTATATCCCTGATTACTGAGAAATAAAAATTGCATAGAGTTTTAAAATGTTTTTTGTTTTATTTATTCTTTTGATTAGAAATTTCTATAAAAATTTATAAATTCTTTATATAATACAGTAGACCCCCTATAACGCGGTAGATACGTTCCGCTGTATAAGAATTTCGCGTTGTAGGAATCCTCAAATACATGAGCCAATCGCAGTTTACAGATTAAGGCTGTTTGAAAGGTTTTCTTCCATAAAATTAATCGATTCTAGACTAATTTTACTCAACATTACCAAAATACGTATAGTTTTTTGGGAATAATCTGTATAAACTATGCTATAAACAAAAAATTGTAGGATTATTTACCGAGTGTGCACCGTTCGTTGAACTTTGGAGACATCATTAATAGAAATAATTTTTATAGCCGTTGAATAAGAAATGTTTCTTTCACAAGAAATGTATAAAATTACAGTGCTCTATTAGACTTACAATACCTAATTTACATACTGTACAGACAATAGTAAACTCAACTTACTCGCCTAAACTCTCCGTAGCGTAGCGCTGGACGGCAGAAAGTATATATATAATTATAATAAAGTTAAAATAGATGAAGTTAATATATAATTATATATACAGTAGACTATGTAATTTATATATAATACTGTACAGACGATAGTAAACTCAACTTACTCGCCTAAACTCTCTGTAGCGTGTAAGTAGTTCGGCTGCTNTATTAGGTAAATTAAATTTAAAATATACTAATACTAATAAAAAATTGGTTCCCACTCTTTTTGATTAAAAAAAAATTATGTAATTCATTATAGAAATTTAAAATTTTATCTAGATGAAGGTTTGGTAGTAAATAAAATTCATAGAGTACTAGCATTTTGTCAAAGTGGATGGCTTAAAAAATATATATTATTTAATAATAAAAAAAGACAAGAATCCACTAACGATTTTGACAAATCATTTTTTAAATTAATGAATAATAGTTTTTTCGGAAAAACATGTCAAAATGTAAGAAAGCGTATTAACTTAATTAAAAGCAGCACAACATTAAATCAATATCACTGATATCTATCTAAACCAGTGGTTCCCAATTAGTGGTACGCGTACCCCTGGGGGTACGCGAAATTGCATGAAAGGATACGCGAGGCAATCTAAAATCGGTCGATTTAAAATTTAAATGCATGAGATGAAGCAATCAAAAAAATAATGGGTGGACCATCAAAAATTTGACAATTTACATAATGTCGAATGCACAAATTCGTTTATTCATAACTAAAAATATTCTCGAAATTTCATCAAAAAATGCATTTGTGACAATACCTAAATAAAATTCTTACGCAAGAAACAAAAATTGTACAATTAACACAATTTGTTTTCGCGAAATTAATTTTTGTTGCTGTTATTTCTCGCGCGTGACAACGCGACTTCTCGCAGAGTATAATGAGACTTCACTGAGTTTAATAATCAGTTGCGACATTTCGCTTCTAAATCGGGTTAGAATTNATATTTTCGATAAACAAAATAAAAAACCGCTAAAGGTATTAAAAAATCTGTTATAAAAACATTTAATCACGATAAATATAAAGAAGTTTTATTCAACACAGAGCTATTAAGACATTAGCAACATGGGATTAAAAGCAAAAATCATGTAGTAACAACATACTTGCAAAACAAAATTTCGTTTTCCCCATTTTATAATAAAAAATTCATTCTAGATAATGGAATATATGTGTTATTGTTTGGTCATTACAGCCTCTACTTTTGATTCTTGCACATTTTTGGATATCATCATCATCTTCACAATACGGATTTTTAATAGTATGCAAACAAAAACATACTTATGTAATACATAGTGTTTGTAATAGAACTTATCCGTGTTTAAAACAAGCATGTAATAAAGCAGCATCATTAAAACTGTCTAACAATAAAACATATGACTGTAAATTTTTTGTAATAAATGATAAAATAACATTACCAATATACGACAAATATTTTAAAAGATGTGACTGTATGAAATGTAATAAATAATTTTGTATCTACTAATATATGTATTCAATTTGAATAATAATGTATTCTATTATGATATCCATAAAGAAATGTGTCATATTTTAGACAAAGTGAATGAGAAAACTGGAAAAGCTTAAATAAAAGAAAAAAATTTCAAAAAATAATTTTGTTCTCGTGTTATATTATTTCATATAATTGTTTCGAATATTAAAACATTTAATAATTAATACATTAAATTTTTCTTATTATTAAAATAAAATTAATTTAATTCAAAATTATAAAAACATTTAATAATTAATACAGCCTTATTGTTACAAGATATTTTACGAAAACTAAAATGAAATAATCTTAATTTATCCAAGAGATTTTTTATCTGAAATTATTGCAAATTAATTTTATAATAATTAGGAATATATTAAATTTCGTTTTGGTGTTATATTATTTCATACATTGTCATGTTTTAATTTTCTCAAATCTATAAAATAATTCAGATAGAACATGATTATAATTAAAAAAAATTAGTTCATAAAGTGAATTAGAAAAAAATCTGACACCTACTCACTTAGAATAAATAATTAATTGTTAAAAAAATGATTTAATAATTAATTTCAAATTGTTGTGTTTTAATTTACTCAACAAATTTTTATTTAAAAAAATTATTATTACAAATTAGTACAACTTAATTTTATAATAAATTTAATAATTAAATGGAATATATTAAACTTATTATTAAAATAAAATT
>NW_019384890.1:11679-42131 GCF_000671375.1 Centruroides sculpturatus
AATAGACATTTTTAATTTGTTTTGTATCTGGAAAGCCTGAATAAAAAAGGTCGTCTTCATCAGATTGTTGTTGGATCCAGAAAATGTGAAGAAGAATACAAAGGTGAAAAAACGTTTATTTTTTAATACATTGTTTTTTCTACACATGTGATAAGTTATAAAAACATATTTAAAAACTGCAAAGTATGCAACTCCAACTTCGATGTAACTTGTAATAAATATATAAAAGTATTTTTATTACTTTAAAAGAACTTATTTTTAGTAGTAAAATCGTATATTTTAACAAAATAGACAGAAGTTAGTACTGTTTTAAAATTTATTGCAAATTGAAAAATATTTTTATTGTGTAGTCTGAATTGGTAATAATAAGTTTATCACGTTACAATTTTCATTTGCATATACGTAAGATAAAGGATGATCCTAAGTATTTTATGGGACAACGTAAATTTTACTGTTTCGGCTTGACACGAAAGCACAAATGTGGTGACACGCTTCTAACTTTCTGTTTAAAGTAGTTTAAAACTCGCATGTTTGAGAGATGTGCGTGTTCATTGTCATGTTTCTTGACGTTCAAAACACGTGCTGTAGCGGTTTTCAAAACGCGTGTGCGTTTTGTAAAACTGATTTGTCACGACATCATTCACGTTACATGTCCGTCATGAAGATCAAAATAAACATTTGTCGTAGAGATCAATGTAAATTGACGGCGATCGTAAACTCCACTGACATGTAGCGCCCGACCAGCTTACAACCGGCAGTCGGACTATAGACTTTAAATGGGAAATTTCGACTACGAAAATCTCGGCCCATACATGAAATTTCAAAATTACGGTTTCGTCACGACATCGACTTTGACGAATTATGCATACAGTCTGTGATAAAACCACTGTGAAATAATGGCATTAATAAATAAAATAATAAGCATATTACAAAATAATGGAAGGAATTTGATTATTGGTTTATTATGATAACATGTAAAAATAATTTTATCAAAAACTAATAAATAATTAATTTTCTTTTATTGTTGCGTAATGTTCTTTGAAAACAAATACAATCGTGATATAATATCAAAAATAGAAAAACAAGACATTTGATACATCAATGAACATTCTATATGGTCAGTAAAAAATATTTATGTATGAAATCATTTTGTTATTTTCTTATTAAATATAAAATAATACTAATCCTAATTTTTATTTATATAAAATTGCAGAATGCCATTCTAATAGATTTTGAAGCATTTCAAGTTATCGACAGTTGGTCATAAAAACATTACACCGTCCTATAGAAACTGTAATAGACATTTATATAGATTCTGTTAAAAAGTATCAATTATCGGCAAAAGATCAATGGCAAGTCAATTTTACTGACAAATAAATTCATAGATTAAATTTTATAGACGAAAACCCATCGGATATAACTGGTTGGTTTGAACATAGTAATTTACGAAACTTATTAAATTATTTCACAACGTATAATGAATTATTTTTATTTGAAGGTAAATAGATAAGATTAAATAAATCTTTTCAAAAACTGTTACTACAATTATTTAGACATCAAACATTTTAGATGTCTAAGGTTGGATAATATTAAAAAATTTGTTATTACTACAAATATTTTAAAAAGCATTGTTCTCTTTATGATATTTAATAAATACATTCAACAAAGTTTTATTTTCATTTATTCGATAGTAATTTACTCAAAAAATTAATTTTGTGATCTGAACTAATTCCATTTGACAAATTTTTATTAGCAATTTTAAACATTTTTATGTTATTTTAATTTATTCGATAGCAATTTGGCAAATTAATTTATAATGATTAGAAAGAATATATTAAACTCTGCCATATTGTTAAGATAAAATTAATTTAATTTAAATTTGTAATTAGAAAATTAATTTTGTGATCAGTATGGCCCAAACCACTACTACTGACAAAATATAAAAAGAATGAAAATTAGGAATATTTACTCGTTAGACATATATTTAAAACGGGAGACAGAGATTAAGCAGAAAACTAATTAGTTATTTGTCATATTATATTATAGAAATGAGTAAACATTCACTCTAATATAATAATATTTATTAAATTTTTCACTATATAATAATAAATCTATACAGTTAATAAACTAAGTATACTAATTAAAGTAGTTTCAGTCTAATTAAGGAATTTTTACATTGTTGACTCTTACTCCAATTAATGCATTTCGATTAACTGAATACATACATTATATTCCTGTAACATTAACAAAAGTGGACGTTACTTACATGTATTTGTTCTTAATTAAGTAAGAACGATTGTATAATTAACTGCAAGAATCGACGTAACAAACTAATAATAATTTCTACCAATTCCAGTTTTAGTAACATACAATTATCTCTTTATCCATTTCAGATAATTCATAGATCTGTTTCTAGTTCGGAAAATTTACCCATGGCTGAGATTCGAAGATACGAAATGTGTGTTAGTTGTCTGTTGCAGCCTCACCTGTCCACTGCACTAATTTNATTCCAGTTTTAGTAACATACAATTATCTCTTTATCCATTTCAGATAATTCATAGATCTGTTTCTAGTTCGGAAAATTTACCCATGGCTGAGATTCGAAGATACGAAATGTGTGTTAGTTGTCTGTTGCAGCCTCACCTGTCCACTGCACTAATTTACGGATGGAACTTTTTCGCTCCATGCTACTATCGTCGACCGTTTCGTTATAAACATAAATTACTGCATATGTTCTTATGCTTTGTGGAGTTTCTATATTGGCAATTCTTTTTCTTACTGCTTCTCATGACAATACCTTCTATAGCAGACAACACACCTTGTTTTGGCTGGTATTCAGTAGTGGATTATAACATTTTCGTCAGGATCTGCTTTACAATAATATATTTGGCTATGTCGCTCACTTTTTCCCTTATAAAACGCAAAAAAATAAATCCAATAATCATATTAATGAAATCAGATAATTTGCCAATTGAAGATTTAAACAAGTCTATTCAAAAAATTAGTGTCATCATGCGAATAATTTTGCTTTCTTTCACTTGTGCACTGCCAATTTTCAATATCTATTTCACATATCCAGCATTAGATAAAACTAACGAAAATGATTTTATCATTCTCTTCTGTAGTGTGGAAATTGGGGTTTCGGTCAATTTTATTATTGGAGGAATAATTCATTTTTCATTTTTCTTTTTATTTTCATACTTGATTATTAAGAATGCGTTTCAAAGAGTATCAAATGATTTAATTCTACTTAATAAGAACAATTCAAATTTAAGTTTAAAATTAGAAGAGATAATCATGCAACATGCCGAACTTTGGAACTTCGTCAATCAAATCAACACAAAATTTAGTTTATTACCTGTAATATTTTATTTCACAGTTCTATTAGAAACAAGTTTGTTATATTATATATTTATCTTCGCCGAATTAAACACTGTTATGAGATTCGTCATTCTCCTGTTTGTCATTTTACTTACAATCGTATGTGTTATCATGGGTTACGAAGGTTCAACATTAACGTCTACGGTATTTTATTATTTTTCTTTCAAAGTTATCGATCGGTTGCTTTTAATATGTTTAATAATTTTTTGTTTTCTTCAGATGCAGACCTCGTTTCAAGATATCCGAAGGTTTTCTGCATGCGATTTGTCGCTTGAACAGAAACTGAAAGTGAGTTTTAAATTATCTTTCATTTATAATAACGCATAATATCGAAATGTATTTTATTCTTTCAGATTCTAAACTTTATGAAGAGATTTGGAAAAGTGTCATTATGTAGGGGAGATCGGGGCAAGATCNTCAGGGTGGACATAGGCTGTATATTATTCCGTTAAACATGGGGGATGGACAGTTCTTTACGGTAAGCCTTACGGGGAAGGCTTACCGTAAAGAACTCTGCTTCTATTTATACTATTTTAGATGCGGTTTTTTGCATTTTTGATTGAATTTTAATAGGGTACGTCAACAGAATGTACACAAAGAAGGGATTTTTCGATATTCCCCCTGGGGGAGAGGGACAGGATTAAGGCTTACTGTGAATAACTTCACTTCTATTATACTATTTTAGATGCGATTTTTTGCGTTTTTGATTGCATTTTAATAGAGTACGTCATCAGAATGTACACTAAGAAGAAATTTTTCGAAAAATTTTCTCCTAGGGGGAAGTGTTATACATTTAAAGGAGACCGAGGCAAGATCGGCATGTTAAGCTTTACTTAAATTTTGTGTAATAAATACTGCTGTAAACTGAAAAAAAAGCTTTGCATATTGTCTATTGGAATGTTACCTTACTATAGAACTGGTTAAAATCAGTTTGGAAATAAAAATAATTAAAATAATTACAACTTTACAAGAAGAGAGAAATTGACGAAGTTGCCCCGGGTATAGGGGCAAGATCGGCAACTTCTCTCTTTTTGTAAAGTTGTAATTATTTTAATTATTTTTATTAAAGTTGCCCCTGGTATAGGGGCAACAGTAATGGGGCAAGATAGGCACGTATATAAAATTATGTTATTAACAATGTATAAGTTGGAATTCACTATTAAAACAAAGAAATACAAATCCAACACCCATTTAATATTATTACAACGAAATGCAAGTTCAAAGACATATATACATGAATAACAAATGCAAACATGTTTTCATTTATCATCTGTTTGATTTTTATCCTTTGCTTCTAATGTGGCTTTATGTTGCCGATCTTACCCCGCTAGTCATGATTTCGAAACATTAAGTACAACCCTGAGAACAGAATGCCAAGCCACGATCTGGCCACGTGAATAAGTTGAAGTTACATCCTTCTAACAGGAAAAGTAACTTTCGTTATCATGGAATTATAACAAAACCTGCCAATTCAATATAAATGGAAAAAAATATTATATGGAATTCAACGAAAATGAAAATTTGCTTGATAATTCAACTACGCTTGTTGGAGAACAATAAAAACACTACTCTCAACAAGCCACCAATGAAACTCAACTGCCTAACCTATAATCAAAGTTTTTTTTTAATTTGTTTTTTAAAAAAAAGCGCTTGACAAACTTGCCCCGCATGCCGAAGTGCCCCGATCTCCCCTATATCAATAAGAGGCTACTTCAACGTTACGAAAAAGTTTCCAGTTAAGGTACTTTTTTACCTATATAAATTTTGTAAATAATTGGTTTTTTATATATGCTTTATTTTATTCTTTCAGATGGGCAACGCTCTTCATTCTATATTTTCTGGTCTTTTGAAACTGAGATCTGCTACTGAAAATTGACATATTTTACATTAGTGCAAATGACGTCCAAAGTGAAAAACACTTTGTAAAATTCGATTTGCAAACTTAAAACGACGAAAGAACTCTTTCCTGTTACGTAACTAGTCGATGTTCAGAAGCAGAATTATACAAATATTTTAATCATCCAATATTCTGAAGATTTCGTTTGATTTCTAAGAGCAGTCAAGAGCAAGTTTTTGATGCTGTCAACGTTAATCCGATATCGGCATTTTTCTTTTACACAAGTCACCATTACTCAACATCCGATTTCTATTATACGATGAATTGAAAGACTTTTTTATTGTCTGAAGAATGAAAGCTACTTTTTAAACAAATAGAGTATTAAAAATGTTACATGAAAAAAAGAAAAAGAAGTAAAGAACTTTAAAACACGTGAAGGAATTTATAAGATATTTTGTACTTGTGAAAATTAAAGTGAATGTTATATAGAAGTAACAGATACATTAGTGGATAAAACGATAAAAGAGCATCAAGCAGCTATTAGATTAGGTATTATGATCTCACCGTGGTATATATTATAGTGAAGCAAATTGTAGCATCAATACTGATGATATTACAAATTTTTCTAAAGAAATGAATACTGTTAAAAGAAATATTAAACAACATTTTTTAATAATAAATGAGAATAATATTTAATTTTTATATGTAATTTATAATTGTATGATAATCTGTAAGAATTAAAATAAGTGTTTCTATCTTCATTTAAGTGTTGTTTCAAAGTTTTAATCGACTTTGAAGTGGGAAGAGGCAGATTATCCATATACATATACATATATTATAATAAATACATCAAATATTAAGCATAATAATTGTATTTATGATAAGTTTTTGATTGCTGATTAGTGAAAATAAAATAATCGCGTACAGTTATATAGCTTACTATGCTACTAATTACACTTACTATTGCTTTGTTTTAATTCTTGTATTCTCTACAGCTTTCTATGTAAATTGTGTTTTTATATACACTATGTTACAAAAATTTACGCCGCATAAACGGCTTAAATTAGAGCGTGATCGACAGATTAATTTTCAAACTGGTCTCCACTATATTTTAGCAAATTTGTCTTCAACGTGAAGAATCGTTAACACACGACTCACGAATTATTTTCATATCATAATTTAATAATTTAGCTCATTTGAATTATCAGATTTTCTATTCTCTCAGTACATATATACTACAAAACTATTTAATGCATTTTATTCTATCATACATATATTGGATTATTATGTAAGGCAATGCGACACTAAACGATTTGACAAGAGAATGGTGCTAAAATCGCACTGAATGTGGCGAAATTTGAAGGACTTTGATAGGACGACTTTTTGTGAAAAACTGGACTCTATTTAAGTGTTAGACACGTCAATAAAATGAAGAAAACTCCACGCGGCTTGCTATTTCGTCAGCCACAAACTCATAATTTATGTGTAGTAGATTTATTTATTCACCCACGTATTGATAGGACAATCTGAACATTACAGTATTATTTAAAACCGATTCCTTATTTAATGCCCGAATTAGCGAGATGTACAGTACTGTACAAGATATAGATAATCCTCTTTCTTCAAAATGTTCGTGAGTATAGTCGATTACCTCAAATAGTAAAATATTTTATCTATACTAATATTATGAGGTAATGTTTTTAAGTATGTAAGTTTGTATGCAGCAAGTAATCTTCGAAACTACTCATCCGATTTCAAAAATTTTTTCACCAATATTTAGAATGGAACTTCAGGGTGGACATAGGCTATATATTATTCCGTTAAACATTCATATAAATTAAATGATATCATCTATGGTTAAGGCTTTTATGTCCAACAGATGGCGCTACGAGTACGACGCCCTAAGTTTGCTTTTCTGTGAAAGGGAACTAAAGCGGATCATCTTCTATCTATTTATATAAATAAAAATGTAATGTTCGTTTGTTCCTACCGATTCCTTTGAAATTCTGACACAACGCTGCATTCGAATACGCACGTGTTTCTATATAATATACATGTCTAAACTCCCCCCACTGAAGGGAGATGGTTAGAATTAAGGCTTACGGTAAAGAACTTGACTTCTATTATACTATTTTAGATATGGGTTTTTGCGTTTTTGATTGCGTTTTAATAGGGTACATCAACAGAATGTACACTAAGAAGTAATTTTTCAATATCCCCCCTCGGGGGAGAGACACAGGATTAAGGCTTACCGTGAAGAACTTGACTTCTATTATACCATTTTAGATGCGGGTTTTTGCGTTTTGATTGCGTTTTAATAGGGTACATCAACAGAATGTACACTAAGAAGAAATTTTTCGACAAATTCGCCCCCCCACGGGGGAAGTGTTATAAATTTATAATAGATACATATTGAGCCACAACAACGCGTGGCAGGGTCTGCTAGTAAGACATATTTTTTTTTTTCTGCTCTCCGTCTAAAGATTTCTAAATCCGATATGTATGACTTTTGAGTCTTCGTCCTGAAAACAATAAGAGGGCCTTTCATCTTATATTAATCGTCTATTTGGTCTGATTTACAATGGTTAAGTCATAAGAGCATACGAAGCATACGAATTCTCAAAGCATACGAAACAAATTATCTCAAAAATTTTTTAGTGTTACTATTTTCGATTCCACCCCGGATCTCCCACAGTTAGGATCTGTGTTGACATATAGGGCGTATTTTTGCAAATTATTTTCCAGCATCATTCATTTAACATAAAATATTTATATATTATATACACACGGTATATTTTTGCATGATGTGCAGTGACATTTGATGACAGGGAAGCTATGTTTCTATAAAATTTTAATGCTGGTAACGACAAAAATAAACACTTTATTTATTTTAATTCTAAAATAGATACATTAACATGAACCAGATATAAGAACTTGTTTTTATTCTTTATAAACTAACTGTATTCGGAAATTTTTTCCGCAAAGTCTTTAATTACTTTATCATAAAAATCGCTTGTCGTTGATTTCATCAAAGTATTTTAAAGCTCTTTTTCGATTAAAAACAACGCCAGTGACCACAATCTTACATCTAAATGTTCGTTTTCAGTATATCAATACACTTCGTGGTTGAAAAACTGCGCTCAACACACGCACTGGTAGATAATACCGTAAAAATTAATGATAATTTAATATATAATTCTTTTAGTGCATCTTTGTTCGGATCGTGAATAATTATAATACTTTTTGTCTAAGAGTGACTTGTCAATATAGTCTAGACACGAATATAAATACAAAAGTTTTAATTCTTGTTTATACTTCAGAAGCTGCAAGAACCCGCTTCGGTGGACAAAAAGTAACGATAGTGAAGATTAAGATAATTACATTATAAACAATATTACTTGTTTTCACAGAATGCAAGAATTAGGTCCCCCGTTTCAAGACTAGAGATCTGGTCCCGATTCTATTTCTGAACGTCTCCTGTTTACGTCCAGTCAAACGAACTATTTTCAACGTTTCTGGAACGTTTACAATCGTTCTATAATCGAACCAATATTCGAATTTTATGTTCGAATTAAATTCGAACAAATTTGAACATAAAATTCGAAATAGAAAACCACTTTCAACCACTTTCAGCCCCATATCTCCCGCACCCTTATAGCTATCGAGACGCAACCACCCCTATGCACGAATGGAGACTTGGGGCTACCACCACATACAAACACCATTCACGTGCGATGTGTAGTTTTGGCGAAAAAGTGAAATATAGGGACATACATGTCCATTTATATATATATAAATATATTTATAGATATATAGATATAGATATAGATAAAAAGGGAAATTATTGAAATCGTGTCGAAGTTAACACTCCGAGTCTCTTGCAAATCTTCACGATTTAAAAACTGTCAAACCGAAAAAAAAACAAAAAAAAAAAAAACAAAAATTTCCATGGATGTGTATGTGTGTGTGTGTGTTGTTTTGCGACTATTTTGTTTATTGTCTTGGGATTGGATTAATATTAATAACCAAAGTTGCCACGGTATCTTCTTTATGAAAGGCATTGATGCTATTAAATTTTCGTTGTAAAGAATTAAGGAAATAGACAGATATAGAGTTGTCACGTGTTATATGTCAAGTGGGGTCGGCAATGAAAATTTTACTTGTTAATATTTACATTGTTTATAAAAGTCATCTCTACCCTCAATTTTTTTGGCTATTTTATAATAATTTAAAATATATAAAATTTTTATAGCAAAAACATAAAACATATAACAGATAGCGTCACGTAAAATTATATTTAGTTTCTTATTAATAATACAAAAGTTATTTTTAAAATAAAATCTAATAAAAGATAGAACTCGTTGCTACATTCTTTTCTGACATTTCATCAACAAAAAATCTGTTCAATTCTTTTTCCGTTCATGCTAAGTTTTGTGTCCTGATTCAATTTTTTAAATTTATTGAAATTCAATGTGGTAACTGCTTTCGATTTCAGAATGGTACATCATCATTCTCATTTGTAGCCAGTTTTCGTAATCACCTGCTTGAAAATACTTCTAATAAATGGTATCTGTAAAAAATAACCATTGTCAAACTTCTCGGCTTTTAGGAAAGCGCGCTGAACGTCCGACGTACACGTTTTCGCGTTTAAAACTTCGGCCTCAACCTCGCTAATAAGATACACCTTACGTTTATCAAAACCTTCCTTTCATTCTTGACTTCAATATTGCTAGAGTTCGTCTGGGATTCCCATCTTTAAGAATTAGGTCATGCATAACATGCCGAACATCAATTTTATAATATGATATCATTGGTTTTCTTAAAAACACAAAATAAAGCAAAACGTTTTCGATTTAAGGAAGTTCCAATATCGAAAATCTACAGTAATATATATATCGATTAGCAATAAATAATGTTCGTACATACCATTAGCAAATATATAACGAAAGACCATATGAAAGAAATTAGTTTTCAATTAAAATTCCTCATGCTGAAGTACACTAATTACTTTCCTATGCGATTGCATTATTGAATAATCCATAATAAAGAACTTCTAATAATCATAAATGAATAATTTATCATAATAATTATTATTAATATCATCAAACACATTTATAATAGCATACATTTTTATTCGAATTAATTTATTCACTATCCAATAAACAATTAACAACGGTGATTTAATAATGCGCTAATTCCAGAGGTAATAAAACTACCTTCCTGAAATATACTGCTTACTGAAAATACAGAACGACATTATTTAGATGCTGCTGCTCAGCGTAATTGTTAAAAGTACTTTATATAAAATTGAAAAAATTAAAAGAAAACAAAATTATAATGATATTCAGCTGTTGCAGTTTCAGTGAATAAGAGCGATTACAGATATATTGATCTATCCACTTTAGATTACGCATGTTCAACACTTTCATCTCCAGTATGATATCGTTTTTCTTTCAAATTTACGGATAAGTTACTTTTAATAAACTTAATTATTTTTCAGATATACGAGCGCTAAAATGGCTTTTTCATTTCCGCTAGACTTATTACATTATCAATGAAACAGAGGACAAACTTTAGAAAGACTTTTTATTTATTTGAGTATGCATTTCGGATAATTATATCCCTTTTCAACTCTTTCGTTACAACTATACAGGGAAAATCAGCATAATTTATACAAGTTAATAAAATTTTACTATAAAGTTACAAAAGTGTAAAAGAACATTAGGAAATATTAAGAAAATTTTTAATAATTTTTTTAATATTAACTCAACATTGTGTTGTTTATACTGGGATGTTTTTTCCAACACTATGTACCAGGCCGTCATGTTCACTTTAGTTCAAAAAATTTTTACGTTTATGTTAAACGCTCCCTTTAGTAAATCATTTTAATTTTAATCATTGCAGTACCCTATACTTGTTAATCAATAATCACCATCCGTATTTTATCTAATGTCACAACTTCTGCACTTCTCACAATCCATGTAAGTTCCCTAATGTTCTTTTGAATAAGAAAACTTTAGAATAAAGAGCGTTTCTTATCTAATATTAAAGAAGTTCTTGCCAACTTCTTTAATATTGTTATTAGCAGGAAAATAAGTATTGAGTATTGAAAATCTTACGTATTTTTTCGGCAGTTTTATTTTTCTTTTTAAAACAATTTTTAATTAATCTTATAATATTATTCGTTTTTGCTTTTTATGTACTTAATCTTTTAAAACAAGAAATTATTTCAAAAATCGATTTGAAAAGCTTATTGTGATATTAAAAACAGTTGTATATGTAAACACTGCAATGTTCCCGATTGATAGTTTAATGTTTACTTCGCCGGATCTATTATATATTACAGAGGGAAAGTATGGCGATCGGTAAAAAATTGACTGTCTCAAGATTTATACATTTTTAGACTCTGCACGTTGAAACGTCGATTATGTACTTAATCTTTTAAAACAAGAAATTATTTCAAAAATCGATTTGAAAAGCTTATTGTGATATTAAAAACAGTTGTATATGTAAACACTGCAATGTTCCCGATTGATAGTTTAATGTTTACTTCGCCGGATCTATTATATATTACAGAGGGAAAGTATGGCGATCGGTAAAAAATTGACTGTCTCAAGATTTATACATTTTTAGACTCTGCACGTTGAAACGTCGAAAAGGTACGAAATAATTCGAATTTTTTTATGTATGTATATATGTAATCCCTATTTTCTAAAAAATGCTGTCCCTCTAATAACTCCATCTGGCCAGCTTGTTGTTAAGGTGCGAACTCTCGACCAGATTTCATTGCTTTTATCCACTTGATAAATAACACTATACTGAATCTGAACTATCTGTTTCAACAAGCGTTTTTCTATCTTATACTGCCAAGAAATTACACTATATTTTTGTGAGTTTTTGTAACATTTTAAGTTACTGTTATATTCTGTTTCTATATCTGTACATGTATAAACACATTTTAGGAATTATACTTTAATATCTTACATTGATCAGAAAACATTGTCGAGTTAAACTTTGTTATAATCATCGTTATAAACACGTTCGGCACTATATTAAAAGTAAGGCAAGTGTCACTTCCACTGACTCACTGCTAAAATAAATTTGAAAGCGTAATTTTAAAATCAAATGCTAAAAAAATAGCAATTTGTTTACCGATATTTTCGAAAAAAAATTTAAGCCATTTTAAACTATTTTAAGCCATACATTTAATTACAGAAAGACATTTAATTTACGATAAAGATTTGCCAAGAAAAACTGTTTAATACAAACTACACATTTCTACAAAAGTTTTTTCTTTGTTTAATTCGTTTCTGTGAAATTAATTTTATAAATCTCTAAACAGTTTTGTTCTTCATTCGAAATGCTTTTTAGCTTTTTGAAACCAGAGAAAACTGAATGCAACGTTTTTGCCATCTGAAAAGTTAAATTTAACACAATTTATTTCCATTAAAACGCAAAATCTGTAAATAATTACAAAACCGCAATTAATTACGAAAATAATACAACCTTCAGGGGAATTCTCTTGTCAATAATCAAAAATCTACCAATTGTGAGACAGAGAGAGACTTTTCCAAATCTTTTCATGAAGTTCAAAATCTGAAATTATTGTCAATATTTGGAAAATATTTGTTTAAATGCAATTTAAACATCATACCTTTAGCTTTTGATTTTCTCCAATGTCACATCTTGCAAATTGTCTGACATCTTGAAATGTATTTTCCATCTACAAGAAAAAGCAACTATAAACTATCTAAAGCATATGTTAATAGTGCATATAAAGTGTAATTACCGTAAAAGCTAAAGAGCACAGTATACAGCCAGCAATTATGCTAATGCAAGTGAATAGTATCATCAATAAGAGTATCAAAAATTTAATGAAATAATGAAGTTCTAAGAACAAAAACGCATAATATAGAAAACTTGTCACCCAAACGACTCCAAAGTAAACAAATCCAAATACAAAGTTATATTTAGAATTGAACTGTTGCACGAAAATCCAAAGTTCTTCATAATGCATCATTAATTCGTTTAGCTTTTCTCGTAAATCATAATCGATCTTTTTTATTAAAAGCAGCTTCCTCGACAATTGCTCAAATTCCTTATGGGAGATCAGCACTAACAATGCCACGAAGAATAAGATGTAACCGATTCCGCCAATAAGAAAACTTACATTTAAGGAGGCAAATGTAATACAGAAAAGAGCTTCCCCATGAAATTTTTGCTTCATTTCTATGTAAGGGTAAAAAAATACAGTGGCCGCAATTTGTTGCAAATCAATGGCTACTATTATAACAAAAGAAATGAGCAGAGTAACATATTGTATTAAGATGTTATTTTCGTTAATCATTTTTACTCGAAAGAATTTATTCCTTAATTGCTTATTCAAATTGAATTTGTTGCGTTTGATAAATTCGAATACAATACAATAAATGATAAATAAAACAGAAACTACTATTTTAAATAACATGGAATTTCTTTCGAATATGTCATGCCAACCAATGCATATCGCATATTCATTGATTAGTGGGATTACATGCCATATGAGAAGACTTGTAAATCCGCGTAAAGTCAGTTCGATAAATCGAATATAGATATTCTTCAATTTCGTATTTTGAAATTCTCTGTCTTTTTTTGAACATTTACAGTTACAAGTTTCAAATGCGTCCAACCCAAATATAAGAGCAGTTGTCCAACAAGGGCTGATGAAACAGCTCAGACAAACCTCTTGTAAATTCGAACTCATGCTCAGTCTGTATTCGTATCTAGGTTTTACAGAACGAAATAAAACTGTTCTTAGAAACTCTGGTTACGTAAACTCATTATCTCTGAACATTTTAAGAGTGTCATTAATAATAATAATAATGGTATATTCCAGATTAATTTTTAATGGGATAGTGAATTAAATCAATTGATTGGGTATTGGCTATCAATTTCCTTTATAAAGTTAACAATACATCAATAAACCATTGCAAATATAATTAGCTATAAAAACAGAAAATCGTATCTTAAGTGGCTTTTATGTACTTTTACATTAGGGTAAGTTATTAGACTTACATTCCTAAAACTATTCCAAACTTTTGATCTTTTTATTTCTAAAGAATCTGCAATTTTAATGATATTTTAATGCATTGATCGGTATATTACATGCTGCATATTTTGTCCTTCACAATTTAAAATTCCTTACAAATAGATGATTTAATAGCCGAGTCAATCCATTATGAGCAATATGCTCATGTTATTGGAAATGATTTGAACTTCAATCAAATGATAATATTTTAGAAGTGCTATTGTATATGTTATGTAATATTAAACAAATGCATCATCATGTTTCTTATTACACTTTCTTTATAAAAACTTTTTTTTAAAAAAATTAACTTATTCTACACTGATTGTATATACAACTAGCAAACCCCGCCACGCATTGTTGTGGCTCAAAATGTATCTATTGTAAATGTATAATACTTCCCCCGTGGGGGGGAAATTTTTCGAAAAATTTCTTCTTAGTGTACATGCTGTTGACGTACCCTATTAAAACGCAATCAAAAATGCAAAATCCCGCATCTAAAATAATATAATAGAAGCCAAGTTCTTCGCGATAAGCCTTAATTCTGTCTTTCTCCCCCGCGGGGGAATATCGAAAAATCCCTTTTTAGTGTACATTCTGTTGATGTACCCTATTAAAACGCAATCAAAAACTTAAAAAACCGCATCTAAAATAGTATAAATAGAAGCAGAGTTCTTTACCGTAAGCCTTAATCCTAACCATCTCCCTTCAGTGGAGGGAATTTCGACACGTATATTAAACAAAAACACGTGCGTATTCGAATGCAGCGTTGTGTCAAAATTTCAAAGGAATCGGTAGGAACAAACGAACATTACATTTTTATTTATATAGATAGAAGATAGATGATCCGCTTTAGTTCCCTTTCACAGAAAAGCAAACTTAGGGCGTCGTACTCGTAGCGCCATCTGTTGGACATAAAAGCCTTAACCATAGATGATATCATTTAATTTATATGAATGTTTAACGGAATAATATACAGCCTATGTCCACCCTGAGGTTCCATCCAAAATATTGGTGAAAGAATTTTTGAAATTGGATGAGTAGTTTCGGAGATTACCTGCTGCAAACAAACTTACATACATACATACATACAAACATTACCTCTTTATAATATTAGTATACATAACGCAGTTCACTATCTTGCTATTATAATTCCATCTAATGTGTGAAGAAAGTCTAATTGTGGTTAAAGAAAAACGTTTTTTAACTTTCAGGTTTAAGGCGTGAGATTTTTTAGAAGAATTAGAAAAAAATGAAGAAAATCCTGTATAGTTTTAAAAAAATACTTTACATTCTTTTATATATAAACAGATTGAGGGAAAACTAGGTTCAATCTGTGAGCATAAGTGTACGAAAATAGATTGTTTTGATATTTCTTTAATTTTCAATGAACACCATTAGGCCGGCCATTGTGGCAGCACGGTCGTATGTTTGTGTCACTAATTTTTTATAGTATTGAAATTCATCTAACACTCAATCTGAGTAAAGAACGAATTTGGTTCTCTACTCTCACTCACGCCAGTAAAGCCCACAAATCTTTCTTCCACGTTACCGTTTTCTTTCATGTAACGAAGTACAGTCGACATCTGATCTTTCTGAATGATGTCGCTTGTTTCATGTACAATTATAGCAAGAAATTTTGCGTTTTTCAATTTCCTTTTTAATTTCTCGCAATAAAACATTTCCTAAAGGTTTAAAAAGATAATTTTGAATTCTGTTCGATAAGCCAGTAAAAACCTTAGACTCCTCTAAATGTACTGTATTTTTAATGATTATGTGACGTACTTAATAAATAAACAAGTTTAACATAATTATCTCTGTTATTCGATTTAATAGATTCCCTATGCACTATAAATGCTTGTTTGTTTTGTTTTATTAAGTTATAACTAAGCACACTTGGGCTATCTTTTTATTGAATTGCCTTCCGACATGTCTTTTGCAAGCTTCACTTCAATTATTTAAATTATCAAAGCCATTTTTATTTCACGCATTAATTAATTTCATTTGAAAATAGTAGGCAAAGCCAACAAAACAATTTTTTCCTTTTTATGCATCCACAAAGCAATTTTATGTCTTCACTAGATGTTACCCGCGACTTCGTCCGCGGAGGTTTTGCAAGCAAACCCCATTTACATTCAATATTTCAATAACCATAGTAATTGTTATATAACACCTACCGCTGAAGAGAATTGCCGAGAATTAAACGAACTATTTTCAATTTGATCAATTTTCTGGAACGTTTACAATCGTTCTATAATCGAACCAATATGCAATAACAAATTCGAATTTAAAACGGTTCGAACATTTTTTAAATGCAAATAGATAACATCTCAGACATTGTTATAAATATTTTTATCAATTTAATACATCTAACTAGTCAATGAAGACTAAACGTAGTTGAAAACAAAAAATCGCATCTAAAATAGTACAGTAGAAGTCGTTCTTCCAATTACGCCTTAATCCCTCTCCCTCTCCCCCCGCGGGGATAATTTCGAAAACTCTCTTCTTAGTGTGCGTTTTCATGACGTACCCTAACTGTGTACCAAATTTCACCTCTTTAGGTTCAGCCGTTTGCTCTGGGCGATGATGAATCACCCAGTCAGTCAGTCAGTCAGTCAGTCAGTCAGGACAAGTAATTTTATATTTTTAGATTAATTTCATTGTTTCATCAAATTCGATATTCTTTATCATGCAAAGCGTTTTTCTGGCATGTTAAGCCATTGAACCCACTCACCCATTATAAACGATTATGGAATAGACGTTGTTTGTATAGGAAAAGAAAGAGAGAGAAAAATTGTTTGATATTGAGCACGTTTTACTTAATTATTTTTCAATATTTTTATATTTAATCAGTTACATTTTAACTTCTCTTACCTTTTATTATTATTAAGAAGAAAAAAAAACAATATTCAACTGAAAAGTAGTGATGATGTCTAAAGTATGCCTAGTACTACTGCTACAAGTTTAGAACTTAGAAAAAGAAATATCTTGACTTCCAAATGTGTAGTAAAAAACCAAAAAGAAACGAGAAACATTTCATTATGACATTGTCGCAATGCAAAGTTGTTATTTTTAATCATATATTAAATGAAATAGTTTAAAAATACTTTTTCTGATTCAACATGACGAATCAACTGCCACGAATAACCATGCTACTCTACTTTGTTTCATGAAATATAATGAAGATAAAGACTTAAGGAAAGAATTTTTTTGTTGCCTTGATCCACCTGCATGAACTTTTTTTTAACTCTTTTTGCTCTGTGGGCACCAAGAGAGCCTTTTTTGCAACCCAATTATGGGTGCTTCAAAAATATTTTCTAGAAGTTTGCTTTACAAAGCTGCATCATAAAATTCAATTACTGTAATAGAAATGAGTAAAGTTTCTCTTATATAATGATGTTTATTACGATGCTTTTAAAATAGTTTTCAATATATAATGGAAAATCTATAGAATTCAATAATCTAAGTGCACTAAAGTGCGAAAGCGCATTTTATGTAGTTTACTTTTTCTCAAATTACTGCATTCTTTATCGCCTCACCAACACACTAACGTTTCCACTATATTCCTGAAACTAACAAAAACGAACGTTTAGCAAGCGGTCTGTAGCTTCACAGTGCTTCAAACGTCTACTTTACAATACATACGAATGCAGAAATTAATACTTAGCGATTATTGCCTAAATAACTAAAATAGTCGAAATAACAAAGTAATAATACTTTCTATCAGTTCCACTTTTACTTAATACAATCCGTTATCAATTCACTGTACTTCTCCATTTCAGACACTCCGTTGATCAATTCCTAGTTTCGAAATTTACCCATGGCTGAGGTTCGTAGATACGAAATATGTGTTAGTTGTCTGTTGCAGCCTCACATGTTCACTGCACTAATTTACGGATGTAACTTTTTCAATCCATGCTACTATTGTCGACCGTTTCGTTATAAAAATAAATTACTGCATAAGTTCTTATGCTTTGCGGAATTTCTATATTGGCAATTCTTTTTCTTACTGCTTCTCTTGACAATACCTTCTGTAGCAGAAAACACACCTTGTTTTGGCTGGTATTCAATGGTGGATTATAACATTTTCGTCAGGATCTACTTTACCATATTATATTTGGCTCTGTCGCTCATTTTTTCTATTGTAAAACGCAATAAGCTTAATCCAATAATCATATTAATGAAATCAGATAATTTGCCAATTGAAGATTTAAACAAGTCTATTCACAAAATTAGTGTCATCATGCGCATAATCTTGTTATGTAACATTTTCATTGTACCAATTTATAATATTAAATTGGTATATCCAACGTTTGATATAACTAACGAAAACGATTTTATCATTCTCTTCTGTAGCGCGCAATTTGGGGTTTCGGTCAATTTTATTATTGGAGGAGTAATTCATTTTTCATCTTTTGTTTTATTTTTATACTTGATTATGAAGAAAGCGTTTCAAAAAGTATCAAATGATTTAATTCTACTTAATACGAACAATTCAAATTTAAGTTTAAAATTAGAAGAGATAATGGTGCAACATGCCGAATTTTGGAACTTCCTCAATCAAATCAACACAAAATTTAGTTTATTATTTGCAATATTATATTTCACAGTTCTATTAGAAACCAGTCTCGCATATTATATATTTATCTTCGCCAAATTAAGCACTATTATGAGATTCGTTACTCTCCTGATTGTCATTTTATTTTCAATCGTATGTCTTATAATGGGTTACGAATTTTCAACATTAACGTCTACGGTATTTTATCATTTTTCTTTCAAAGTTACCGATCCATTACTTCTAATATGTTTAATAATTTTCGGTGTTGTTCAGATGCAGACCTCGTTTCAAGATATCCGAAGGTTTTCTGCATGCGATTTGTCGCTCGAACAGAAACTGAAAGTGAGTTTTAGATGATCTTCCATTTATTACAACGCATAATATCTAAATGCATCTTATTCTTTTAGATTCTAAACTTCATGAAAAGATTTGGAAAAGTGTCATTATGTATATCAATGAGAGGCTACTTTAATGTTACGAAAAAGTTTCCAGTTAAGGTACATTTTCAACTTTTGAAATTTTGTATATAATAGGTCTTTTTATATATGATTAATTTGATTATTTCAGATGGGCAACGCTCTTCATTCTATATTTTCTGGTCTTTTGAAACTCAGATCTGCCACTGAAAATTAACAAATTTTACATTAGCGCAAATGACGTCGAAGTAAAAAACACTTTGTGAAATTTGATTTGACAAACTTAAAACGACGAAAGAATTCTTTCCTCTTACGTAACTCGTCGATAACCAGAAGCAAAATAAAAAACATTTTAAGTACTCAATATTTTGAAAATTTTATTTTATTTCTAATTCACCGTCACTAACATCCTATTTCTATTATACAATTGATCGAAAGACCTTTTTGTTGTCTGAAGAATTAAAGTTACTGTATAGATATCGACAACAATAAAAATCGGTGACACAGAAAAGGACACGGGCAAGATATAAGACAATTCTTATTTGCAATTCTCTACTTTTATTATTGAACGAGATTTTCTACTTTTACTTGCCTAACATGAAATATAATGCTTGGTATGAAAATACAATAATTTATAATACAAGTCACTGAAGTGTCATCAATTGCCATTGGAATTTACCGCAATATCTAACTTATAATAAATTATTATTCTTGAAAATACATTCACTTGTAAAATTAATTTAAATGCATGCATTTAAATTCACCAATTTTAATTCACAAATTAAATTCACAAATTTAATATTCACCAATATTTGTATTATGATAATTACATCATTCCGAATACAGTAGAGCGTNACCAATGGCGCTCAGAAATGTGGAAAATTTCTCTAATTGCTAAAAAATGTGTTTGTTTTAGGTTCCCACTGTAGGTTTTTAACTGAGAAGACCTTAAAACAGGATATCTGTGTAAGATAACTCAACACTTAAACATTAGAAACGCAAAATCGGTGACACAGAAAAGGACACGGGCAAGATATAAGACAATTCTTATTTGCAATTCTCTACTTTTATTATTGAACAAGATTTTCTACTTTTGCTTACCTAACATGAAATATAATGCTTGGTATGAAAATACAATAATTTATAATATAAGTCACTGAAGTGTCATCAATTTCCATTAAAATTTACTGCAATATCTAACTTATAATTAATTATTATTCTTCAAAATACATTCACTTGTAAAATTAATTTAAATGCATGTACTAGTATATTCACCAATATTTGTATTATGATAATTACATCATTCCGAATTTTAACATATTTATATTATATAATTGATCGCTGATTAGTAAAAATAAAATAATTGCATACAGTTATGCAAGTACGGTACACTTACTATCATTTTGTTCTAATTATTCCTTCTGTGTTGTTATATTTACGTGAACTGTTTGTTTATACACACTTTATATAATATTCAAACTCATCCGTGATGTACGCTCTTCCGAGACGTAAACGGTATAAATTAGAGCGTGAGGAACGGATTAATTTATAATCTAGTCGTCACCAGATGGCAGCAAGTTAGCCTTCAATGTTAACACTAGACTCACGAACCATTTTCATAGCATTGTTTAAACTTACGTGAATATAGCGGTAAAAAAAGAAATAAATGTTTAACAAAAGATACGAATTGTTAATGCAAACACAAGCGNTTATTTGTCATATTTTATAGAAATGAGTAAACATTCACCCTAATATAGTAATATTTATTAAATTTTTCACTACATAATAATAAATCTTCTTCAACGTTAACACTATACTCACGAACCATTTTCATAGCATTGTTTAAACTTACGTGAATATAGCGGGGAAAAAGAAATAAATGTTTAACAAAAGATACGAATTGTTAATGCAAACACAAGCGGCAATTTGTGCTATTGAGTGGGTTTGTTTCTCGTGTTAAAAATATTTTGTATTTCTTTTGAGTCTTTCATAAAATAGGCCTAGTTAGATAATTCATCTCATTTGAATTATTAGATTTTCTAGCTTTTCTTATTATCTGAATAGCATAAAATTATATAGAAAGTTATATATTTTATTGTATGCTCCACATGTTAGATTTTTGAGTAGGGAAATGCAACACTTTTACGAACTGGCAAAGAAAAGATGCCAAAGTGGCCCTGGCGGTGTCGAAGTTTGGAGTATTTGGCAAGAGAAAAGACTCTCTATGAGAAATTAGCCCCTATTTAGGTGAATAAAATGTGGAAAACGCCAAGCGGCCAGCCAATTGGTCAGACACAAAATCATCTGTGTGCAATAGTTTTAGCCACTCGTCCACTCGTAGGCGTTCCACATAATTATATTTAAGAAACAATCTGATCTTTATTGATTTTAACCGAACCCTTATACAGGGCATATTAGGAATTTAGGCATATTATTTCCTTTCCGCACCTCTTTAAAGATTTCTGAATCCGCTATTGTACTTACTCGTATGTGTCAATGTTTTTTACTCTCTATCTTTAAGGCATAGAAGGGCTTCCTTCTCTAGGTTCATCGCGTGTTCGGTTATGCCCACAATGGTTGAGTGATGAGGGAATATACCCAATACATTCAGAAGAGATCATTCTAAAGATTCTTTGTTGTTTCTTGTCCAGATTGGATTCCGGGTCCCCAAAACAGTAGGCTGACACCTTAACCATTCGGACTACAAGGCCGATTACAAAAATACATTCACAATAATTTGTAAGTTATATTAGGAAATATTCTTATCAAGTCTGGCGCATTAAACTGTGTTAGATTTAAATTAATTTTTAAAAATTGTCGTGTAACACGTAACTCATTTTATTAGCGGTTAATTAATTCACCACCTGGATGTACTTACGACGTGTGATCACATAACATCAGTCGTGTTAGCTTCTATTTATATGTGCATTCAATTAAATAGCAACCATATTCTATGACTTGTAATTGACTGTAGAATAAGAAAACCATAAAGTATTTTGCCTATATACGGAGACACTAAAATATCCTGTTTTAGTTGCATAAGTAATTTAAATACAAATTTATTTTCTTGTAAGTGAGAAACTTTACGGAAATAATATTTAAGAGTTACACAAATATAAATATGCAAGTCATTTCCCTCTTCCTCCTCACAATCCAGTTTAGTGTAAGCTAGGAGGCAGTCAACACAAAACATCTCATCTTCCCTTTCAGTCTGTCTTCTATTCAGTCTGCATTCTATGTCTGAAATTATATCTAAAACCAATGGCGCTCAGAAATGTGGAAAATTTCTCTAATTGCTAAAAAATGTGTTTGTTTTAGGTTCCCACTGTAGGTTTTTAACTGAGAAGACCTTAAAACAGGATATCTGTGTAAGATAACTCAACACTTAAACATTAGAAACGCAAACTTCTAAAAATATCTAACTTAAATCGAAAAAGTGTTCAAATTCAAGGTAAAGAAATATTCAAGATAAACAGTATCATATACGTGTAATAATGGAGAGATTTGTCCGGTTCTACGTCAAAGTGTTCAAGATGTAGAGATTTCCAAAACATAAGGATGTCAAAAATGACATGTTTTAGTATAACACGCTTATCTGCAGCACATGTAATGCGATTAGACTACTCTTCACACCTTTAAACATAAAAGATTTATAGATTAATTACAATCTTCGTTTATACACAAAACATATAACATAATTGTCGTGCAATCATCGAAAATAAGATATTTGATAAGTACAATTAATATATATTTTGTTTTCAATATACGTACCTTTATTATTACATTTCATGCAATATTCTTAAAATTATAGTAGAATATTGAAGATCGACAATATATGCAAGTGAAAGCATAGGACAGTAGGAAGGTTAATCTGTGGTTGGAAGAACTTTATTTATATCCGAAAACAGTATATCATACACTAACGTTGTTAATACGTTAATATTGTTCATTTCTCTGCCAAACTACAAAACGAAAATTCTAGAAAACATAGCAAAAACACAATGTATAAAGAGCAATTATTTATTCTGATATCGTCACAATGGCGGCTGCAATTTTTAATCATATTTTTAATTTATTTCATTTAAAACATACGCTTTTCACCTCAAATTAACAATAGCTTGACCCTGTACATCATACTTTACCTTTAACATAAAGTCATCTGTCTAACATCTTTCAGGAGAAAATGTTTGAATTAAAATAACGTCCTTCGGTTTGCTTCGCAAGTTCCTATATATGATTAATTGTAACCTGCTGTTCGTACGACTTCTAACCTGTTCAAGACTTTCATCTATCTAACTCCGTTTTCAAATTAAAAAAAGACAGTCAAACCGATCACAGTGGGAATTTACAAGTCTACAATTTTTTAAATTGCAGCCCAAAAAGAAACAGTCGATACATCATTCTAAATCAGCAAACTGGTAAACATAAATAACACCATTCATACAAATAAAAATAAATTCCAATAAGGAAAGCGATATTAAATTTGAACACAGAAAAATACCAGCACGAGGTAATATTAATAAAAACTTAGCAGAACATGCAGGAAAATATTTACAAATAGAGTAAGAAAAACTATTCCAAAAATATTTAAAAAAAACAATATATAAGGAGAAGAAAATTATGAATATTTACTCGTTAGACAAATATTTAAAAGAGACAGAGGTAAAGCAGAAAACTAATTAGTTATTTGTCATATTTTATAGAAATGAGTAAACATTCACCCTAATATAGTAATATTTATTAAATTTTTCACTACATAATAATAAATCTATAAAAGTTAATTAACTAACAAGTAAGTATACTAACTAAAGTAGTTTCAGTCTAATTAAGGAATTTTTACATTTTTGACTCTTACTCCAATTAATGCATTTCGATTAACTGAATACATACATTATATTCCTGAAACATTAACAAAAGTGGACGTTACTTACATGTATTTGTTCTTAATTAAGTAAGAACGATTGTATAATTAACTGCAAGAATTGACGTAACAAACTAATAATAATTTCTACCAATTCCAGTTTTAGTAACATACAATTATCTCTTTATCCATTTCAGATAATTCAGAGATCTGTTTCTAGTTCGGAAAATTTACCCATGGCTGAGATTCGAAGATACGAAATGTGTGTTNAATAAATATATTGAAAAATATAAAAACAATAAAAAATTATACTTCAGAACTTAATTTAGTATCAAAAACGTAAAATATTTGAGTATCCGAAGACATAGCCAAAGATTGCAACGCCACAGCACTGGCGAAAATTTTAATTTGCCAACTGGAATTCTTTCGGATGATTGACTTTCGGATAATCGACGCTCTACTGTATTAACATATTTATGTTATAATTGATCGCTGATTACTGAAAATAAAATAATTGCATACAGTTATGCAAGTACGGTACACTTACTATCACGGTTTTTTCTAATTATTCTCTCTGTGTTGTTATATTTACGTGAACTGTTTGTTTATACACACTTTATATAATATTCAAACTCATCCGTGATGTACGCTCTTCCGAGACGTAAACGGTATAAATTAGAGCGTGAGGAACGGATTAATTTATAATCTAGTCGTCACCAGATGGCAGCAAGTTAGCCTTCAATGTTAACACTAGACTCACGAACCATTTTCATAGCATTGTTTAAACTTACGTGAATATAGCGGTAAAAAAAGAAATAAATGTTTAACAAAAGATACGAATTGTTAATGCAAACACAAGCGGCAATTTGTGCTATTGAGTGGGTTTGTTTCTCGTGTTAAAAATATTTTGTATTTCTTTTGAGTCTTTCATAAAATAGGCCTAGTTAGATAATTCATCTCATTTGAATTATTAGATTTTCTAGCTTTTCTTATTATCTGAATAGCATAAAATTATATAGAAAGTTATATATTTTATTGTATGCTCCACATGTTAGATTTTTGAGTAGGGAAATGCAACACTTTTACGAACTGGCAAAGAAAAGATGCCAAAATGGCCCTGGCGGTATCGAAGTTTGGAGTATTTGGCAAGAGAAAATACTCTCTATGAGAAATTAGCCCCTATTTAGGTGAATAAAATGTGGAAAACGCCAAGCGGCCAGCCAATTGATCAGGCACAAACTCATCTTTGTGCAATAGTTTTAGCCACTCGTTCACTCGTAGGCGTTCTACATAATTATATATAAGAAACAATCTGATCTTTATTGATTTTAACCGAAAACTTATGCAGGGGCGAATTTAGGCATATTATTCCTTTCTGCACCTCTTTAAAGATTTCTGTATCCGCTATTGTACTTACTCGTATGTGTCAATTTTTTTTACTCTCTATCTTTAGGGCATTACGGGGGCTTCCTTCTCTAGGTTCATCGCGTGTTCGGTTATGCCCACAATGGTTGAGTGATGAGGGAATATATCCAATACATTCAGAAGAGATCATTCTAAAGATTCTTTGTTGTTTCTTGTCCAGATTGGATTCCGGGTCCCCAAAACAGTAGGCTGACACCTTAACCATTCGGACTACAAGGCCGATTACAAAAATACATTCACAATAATTTGTAAGTTATATTAGGAAATATTCTTATCAAGTCTGGCGCATTAAACTGTGTTAGATTTAAATTAATTTTTAAAAATTGTCGTGTAACACGTAACTCATTTTATTAGCGGTTAATTAATTCACCACCTGGATGTACTTACGACGTGTGATCACATAACATCAGTCGTGTTAGCTTCTATTTATATGTGCATTCAATTAAATAGCAACCATATTCTATGACTTGTAATTGACTGTAGAATAAGAAAACCATAAAGTATTTTGCCTATATACGGAGACACTAAAATATCCTGTTTTAGTTGCATAAGTAATTTAAATACAAATTTATTTTCTTGTAAGTGAGAAACTTTACGGAAATAATATTTAAGAGTTACACAAATATAAATATGCAAGTCATTTCCCTCTTCCTCCTCACAATCCAGTTTAGTGTAAGCTAGGAGGCAGTCAACACAAAACATCTCATCTTCCCTTTCAGTCTGTCTTCTATTCAGTCTGCATTCTATGTCTGAAATTATATCTAAAACCAATGGCGCTCAGAAATGTGGAAAATTTCTCTAATTGCTAAAAAATGTGTTTGTTTTAGGTTCCCACTGTAGGTTTTTAACTGAGAAGACCTTAAAACAGGATATCTGTGTAAGATAACTCAACACTTAAACATTAGAAACGCAAACTTCTAAAAATATCTAACTTAAATCGAAAAAGTGTTCAAATTCAAGGTAAAGAAATATTCAAGATAAACAGTATCATATACGTGTAATAATGGAGAGATTTGTCCGGTTCTACGTCAAAGTGTTCAAGATGTAGAGATTTCCAAAACATAAGGATGTCAAAAATGACATGTTTTAGTATAACACGCTTATCTGCAGCACATGTAATGCGATTAGACTACTCTTCACACCTTTAAACATAAAAGATTTATAGATTAATTACAATCTTCGTTTATACACAAAACATATAACATAATTGTCGTGCAATCATCGAAAATAAGATATTTGATAAGTACAATTAATATATATTTTGTTTTCAATATACGTACCTTTATTATTACATTTCATGCAATATTCTTAAAATTATAGTAGAATATTGAAGATCGACAATATATGCAAGTGAAAGCATAGGACAGTAGGAAGGTTAATCTGTGGTTGGAAGAACTTTATTTATATCCGAAAACAGTATATCATACACTAACGTTGTTAATACGTTAATATTGTTCATTTCTCTGCCAAACTACAAAACGAAAATTCTAGAAAACATAGCAAAAACACAATGTATAAAGAGCAATTATTTATTCTGATATCGTCACAATGGCGGCTGCAATTTTTAATCATATTTTTAATTTATTTCATTTAAAACATACGCTTTTCACCTCAAATTAACAATAGCTTGACCCTGTACATCATACTTTACCTTTAACATAAAGTCATCTGTCTAACATCTTTCAGGAGAAAATGTTTGAATTAAAATAACGTCCTTCGGTTTGCTTCGCAAGTTCCTATATATGATTAATTGTAACCTGCTGTTCGTACGACTTCTAACCTGTTCAAGACTTTCATCTATCTAACTCCGTTTTCAAATTAAAAAAAGACAGTCAAACCGATCACAGTGGGAATTTACAAGTCTACAATTTTTTAAATTGCAGCCCAAAAAGAAACAGTCGATACATCATTCTAAATCAGCAAACTGGTAAACATAAATAACACCATTCATACAAATAAAAATAAATTCCAATAAGGAAAGCGATATTAAATTTGAACACAGAAAAATACCAGCACGAGGTAATATTAATAAAAACTTAGCAGAACATGCAGGAAAATATTTACAAATAGAGTAAGAAAAACTATTCCAAAAATATTTAAAAAAAACAATATATAAGGAGAAGAAAATTATGAATATTTACTCGTTAGACAAATATTTAAAAGAGACAGAGGTAAAGCAGAAAACTAATTAGTTATTTGTCATATTTTATAGAAATGAGTAAACATTCACCCTAATATAGTAATATTTATTAAATTTTTCACTACATAATAATAAATCTATAAAAGTTAATTAACTAACAAATAAGTATACTAACTAAAGTAGTTTCAGTCTAATTAAGGAATTTTTACATTTTTGACTCTTACTCCAATTAATGCATTTCGATTAACTGAATACATACATTATATTCCTGAAACATTAACAAAAGTGGACGTTACTTACATGTATTTGTTCTTAATTAAGTAAGAACGATTGTATAATTAACTGCAAGAATTGACGTAACAAACTAATAATAATTTCTACCAATTCCAGTTTTAGTAACATACAATTATCTCTTTATCCATTTCAGATAATTCAGAGATCTGTTTCTAGTTCGGAAAATTTACCCATGGCTGAGATTCGAAGATACGAAATGTGTGTTAGTTGTCTGTTGCAGCCTCACCTGTCCACTGCACTAATTTACGGATGGAACTTTTTCGCTCCATGCTACTATCGTCGACCCTTTCATTATGAACATAAATTACTGCATATGTTCTTATCCTTTGCGGAGTTCGTAAATTGGCAATTCTTTTTCTTACTACTTCTCATGACAATACCTTCTGTAGCAGAAAACACACCTTGCTTTGGCTGGTATTCAGTAGTGGATTATAACATTTTCGTCAGGATCTGCTTTACAATAATATTTTTGGCTATGTCGCTCACTTTTTCTGTTATAAAAAGCAAAAAAATAAATTCGATAATTGTATTAATAAAGCCAGGAAATCTGCCAATTGAAGGTTTAAACAAGTCTATTCACAAAATTAGTGTCATCATGCGAATAATTTTGCTTTCTTTCACTTGTGCACTGCCAATTTTCAATATCTATGTCACATATCCAGCATTAAATACAACTAACAAAAATGATTTTATCATTCTCTTCTGTATCGTGGAATTTGGGATTTCGATCAATTTTATTATTGGAGGAATAATTCATTTTTCATTTTTATTTTTATTTTCATACTTGATTATGAAAAAAGCGTTTCAAAAACTATCAAACGATTTAATTCTACTTAATATGAACAGTTCGAATTTAAATTTAAAATTAGAAGAGGTAATGATGCAACATGCCGAATTTTGGAACTTCGTCAATCAAATAAACACAAAATTTAGTTTATTTTCTGTAACAGTTTATTTCACAGTTCTATTAGAAACAAGTCTGTTATATTATATATTTATCTTAACCGAATTAAACACTATTATGAGATTCATCGTTCTGATGTTTGTCATTTTACTTAAAATCGTATGTCTTATCATGGGTTACGAAGGTTCAACATTAACGTCTACGGTATTTTATCATTTCTGTTTCAAAGTTACCGATCAGTTGCTTTTAATATATTTAATAATTTTCGGTGTTTTTCAGATGCAGACCTCGTTTCAAGATATCCGAAGGTTTTCTGCATGCGATTTGTCTTTCGAACAAAAACTGAAAGTGAGTTTTAGATTATCTTTCATTTATTATAACGCATAATATCGAAATGTATTTTATTCTTTTAGATTCTAAACTTTATGAAGAGATTTGGGAAAGTTTCATTATGTATATCAATAAGAGGCTACTTTAATGTTACGAAAAAGTTTCCAGTTAAGGTACTTTTTTACCTTTTGAAATTTTGTATGTACTTGGTCTTTTTATACATGCTTAATGTTATTCTTTCAGATGGGCAACGCTCTTCATTCTATATTTTCTGGTCTTTTGAAACTCAGATCTGCTACTGAAAATTAACAAATTTTACATTAGCGCAAATGACGTCGAAGTAAAAAAACTTTGTGAAATTTGATTTGACAAACTTAAAACGACGAAAGAATTCTTTCCTCTTACGTAACTCGTCGATAACCAGAAGCAAAATAAAAAACATTTTAAGTACTCAATATTTTGAAAATTTTATTTTATTTCTAATTCACCGTCACTAACATCCTATTTCTATTATACAATTGATCGAAGGACCTTTTTGTTGTCTGAAGAATTAAAGTTACTGTATTGATATCGACAACAATAAAAATCGGTGACACAGAAAAGGACACGGGCAAGATATAAGACAATTCTTATTTGCAATTCTCTACTTTTATTATTGAACGAGATTTTCTACTTTTACTTGCCTAACATGAAATATAATGCTTGGTATGAAAATACAATAATTTATAATACAAGTCACTGAAGTGTCATCAATTGCCATTGGAATTTACCGCAATATCTAACTTATAATAAATTATTATTCTTGAAAATACATTCACTTGTAAAATTAATTTAAATGCATGCATTTAAATTCACCAATTTTAATTCACAAATTAAATTCACAAATTTAATATTCACCAATATTTGTATTATGATAATTACATCATTCCGAATACAGTAGAGCGTCGTTTATCCGAATCAATTGGGGACTGGAGTCATTCGGATAACTTATTTTTCGGATAACCGATTATGTACGAAAAAATATATTAACCTATCCCGTGTTGAAATTTTTCTACGTTGTGTGTCGCTTCGCGTTGAATTTTCATCGTTGTTAAGCCTAACGAAGACTATTGTATCGTTAAAAATTATTTTTTTATTTTGTACAAACAAAATAAATATATTGAAAAATATAAAAACAATAAAAAATTATACTTCAGAAGTTAATTTAGTATCAAAAACGTAAAATATTTGAGTAGCCGAAGA
>NW_019384890.1:47449-98301 GCF_000671375.1 Centruroides sculpturatus
TCTGCTGCTTGCTTGGAATAAAATTTCTTGTATTTTATATTAAAATGATAGGCAAGCAATTCTGTTAAAAGCACTGGCACTGAACGTTTCGCTTCATGCAGTCTATTTTGCAACTTTTTTAAAATGATGTCAATCCCGAAAATCTCGGGATTAGGAAAACTTAATCCCGAAAATTTCGGGACTGAAAAGTGGTCGGGATCCCGGGATCCCGATTTTCGAGATCCCGGGATCAAATCCTCTACTTGTAATTGACTATAGAATAAGAAAACCATAAAGTAATTTGCCTATACAAGTATATGTATAGGCAAATTACTTGTACTTGTATATGTAGACATTGAAATATCCTAGTTTAGTTGTGAAAGTAATTTAAATACAAATTTTTTTTTATCTTGTAAGTGAGAAACTTTACGGAAATAATATTTAAGAGTTACATGAATATAAATATGCAAGTCATTTCTCCTCTTCCTCCCCACAATCCAGTTTGGTGTAAGCTAGGAGGCAGTCAACACAAAACTTCTCCCCTTTCAGTCTGTCTTTGTATTTTATAGTGTTATAAGTTATCTAATTACTAACTATGTTCAATCAAATTGCCATTCTTCCAATTAGAAGCTATTCCTCATTATCAGTGCAAAACATCAAAAAAAAAACAATTCCCTAAGAAATACGTCGTAACAAGGTTTCTACACTAATAAACGTAACTCATTATCCCTGTTTGATAATTATCATTCAGATCATTAAATGCTTACTTGGAAAGCTGTCTGGCATACTAATATGCACTTTTGTTTTGCCATTAATTAATAACTCTTCTTAAAGACGTGTTAACATTGCCGTGTTTCGTTTAATAATGATTACAACTAATGTTTATATGAAGTAAACAGCTAAAACTATTACACGAAAATGATTAGAAGCTTGCCAAACTTACACTAAAAGTAGTACATGGAGGATACGTGTCTCACGGACAAAACGTAATACAGAGAAGACGCGTGTGAAGGACCCTGTACCACAAATTGTACAGGAAGCCATGACCTCAGACATGATGAAGACCCATAATAAAGCATACAATATGGAATTAAAGTACTTTAGGAGCCAGTGATAAGGAGCAGTGGGCTTCTCATTGCTAGCTCCTGAGATCCTAAATAAGAAATATTTGGAAAAACTTCAACAAAGAATAAGTATGACGATCTATCAAAACATGGCCCTCCCCAAGATTTTTACAGTTTTGGACTCAAAACTTCGAGAAATGGAAAAAAGTCGGGGGTTTTCTGTATGTGTGGATGTTAGTATATATGTGGGGGCACGACTTTGTTCGCCCTCTTTTAAGCTTAATAACTTGTCTTTTGTCGAAAATTTCTGACATTTTGCAAGGAGGTTAGTGTATTAGAGGGATTCATGCTATTAAATTTTGGTGGTTAAAAGTCGAGCTAGTGGGGAGGAAAAAAAAACACGGAGTTACGTGTCATGTCTCGACTGGGGTCGGTCTCAATGACTTTATTCGTTATTAGATTTTTTTTACATAACCGCAGCAATTCGTTGTTTATTTTAGAAAACAATTAAGAAATCATTTCATTTTTTTTTCAATTTTACATTACATCCCTATTATACTAATGCAGTAAGACTACAGTCGACCCCCCCCCTATAACACTGCTGATAATTCTGTTTTATATGAATTCCATGTTGTATGAGTCACTTAGGTTTTACAAATAAGTAAGCGGTTCACAGCCCGGCACACGTATTTGTAAAATCTAAGTGACTCGTACAACATGGAATTCATATAAAACGGAATTATCAACAGTGTTATAGGGGGGTCTACTGTAGTTTTATTAACAAAAAGACGATGTGCAAATGATTTTAAACATATTATATACACAAAATAATCTGTATAAAGCTATAAAATATGTTAAAATATATAATATTAAAAGATTATTTAACAGATTATTCAAAAAAAATTTATCCTCCAGGAAAATTTAATTGTTAAATCATGTCAGGATTTTCAGTTTTCTTTGTTCTTCAAAGATGTATAACACGATAAAAATATCTCAGAATATTCATGAGTTTATTAATATTACTACGATAATAATTTTTATATGTATTATTTTATATACAGGGCAGTCCAAAATTCAGTTAACCATCTTAAAGCTCTTCTATCTTAAGCTATTTATCCACAAATACATACACACTTTCTCTTCGTGTGTACGCACATAAGGAGTAAAACATTAACTTAAGGTTTAAAATTATAAATTATAATAAGTGAAAAATAAATAATTCATTTAATTTTAATGGCTTTACATTTACATAAAAAAAAACAGTAACATTTGTAAATGGAACTGGATCGTTATTCAACAAAGAAACCAATAAGATGCTATAACCCCACCCCTCTTAAAAGTCAAATTTAATCAAAAATACACATAAAAATATGTATTAAAACAAACAATTTAAAGCTTTTAAGTAAATTATCTTTTGCACAAACCGTAACACGGCTTTTAAGACTGTATATAATTAACAAAAGAAGCAAAAATCCAGCTTTGTTTAAGAAAAATGTCTCTAATCTTCATAACCAGATTATAATTTATAATGCGAAGATTAAAATAAGAAAAAGAAGAAAAAGAAAAAAAAAAGTATCTAACCTACTTACGAAAATTCATAAAAATTCCCTTTCATTATATTACACATAAAGCAGAACAGAATCTAAACTAGAAGAGGGGGAAACTTTTTCAAACCCTCATCCCATTTTAAGGGATCTTTTTTTATTTAATCAGGTCTAAATTTTCGTATTTTCTAGCTTATAGCTAGGTCTTTGACATCGAAGGTCGAAGTTCAGCCTTTGATAGTTTACAGCTAAACTGTCAAATATTTGGAGGTGAGGAATCTGAACCATCAATGTCACTATAAAACTATAAAAACGTGCCTGATAAAACATAGGTTTAATTCCTCTCTCGTAAATTTTGATTTAAAAATGAATGCTCCCTGTTTTCTTTTATCATATACAAAGCTATATATATACTTGTATAGTAAACGTGAACAGTTAAGTAATAGCAATATATTCTTATGACCCTTAGTGACCTTCTATTGTAAACACTTCTACACCTTTTGTTCGTCTATTGTGTTTCGTGTATAATATAATGAAAGGAAAACAATGTACAGATGTACACTAAGAAGACAATTAAGCAAGATTTTAATCAAATATTTAACAGGAAAGTTTATTAAAATTTACTTTCCGTCAAAGAAATAGCATTAATCACACAACGTAATTATAACACCTGAGTTTAAAATCGTATACTTAAATTAGTTTCTATGTCCATTTAAGGAAACGTAAAAATTAAGTATTAATAAAAGGGATTAAAAATAAAAATTTTCGACGATTAACCTATATTTATATTAATATTTTTAATATATATATTTATATTTAATATTCTAAATTTTTCCTGCAAAAATATATATGATAAATTGATTATTTTTTTTTTTTTATTTTCTTCACCGGATTGTTGATAATAGGAAATTGGTGGCATTAGGTATGAACAATTTAGGCTCTTGCCTAGGGCCCTGAACTTTTACGGGCCTCATATATGCATAGATATATCCTTGTTGATGCTCGATTTTGCTTAAGTACTAGCTAAGAATTTTAAATATTGTACAAGTATCGTATATTGAACAGGCCCTATCATAGTTATTAGGGCCATCCTCTATCATAAGATATGTAAGGCTCTTAGGGTCGTGTCTTACCACAGGAGGCTTGAACTACTATTAGGGCCGGATCTTATTAGAGGAGGACTGCACCACCATTCGGCTCACATCTCACATTTATGGTGCCTCAAAAACATTTATAACTTGTTAATTTCATTGTGTATTAACGAAATTTTTTAAAACTTTAGCTTCTTTAATATAGTAGAAGCCTCAAAAAAGGCCTCAAAGCTCTGAAAAGTCTTCATATGGTTTTAACTATATAAACTTGAGGCCCCGAAAGTCTATACATTCTTTGTAAGGATATTATTTAACCTGTGTAATCAGTTTATTGCTTAATAATTTTTAGGCTTTCATAATAAATTTATATAAAATTATAGCATATATTCAAAAGATTTGTTATATAATTAACAAATTAATTCTAGAAAATTTTATTTACATAATTTTTTTATAGAATATTCAAGACGAAGCAATCAGGGCATCATTTTTGTCTTCGTGTTTTTTTTTTTAATTTTATGCCCACAAAAAAAAATTATTAGAAAAAACTTAATTAAGATTCTGATGCTTCGATGTCAGAAAAATTCAATAAAAAAACCCCCCTCTAATTAATGAATACTCAATTATTTTTTTTTTAAATATTCGTTACCTGTTCTTTGTTTCAGCCAGACTTGTTTTTGTCACTATTTTTGTTACTTGTGCTACATTTAGAGCTGTGATATAACCTTAAAATGTGTTACAATCTATTTTACAGGCTGTATAAGGTTTATAAATGATATTTTTTTAATAAAATATATATAATAAGTGTACATTAAAACATTTTTAAAATAGTTTCCGTACATAATTAATACGGAGAAACCTAAGATTGTTGCTCACCCCTTTCAATTGCTTATAGAATTGCGGTTTTTTTTTTTAATATTTCAACCCTTTAGGGAGCTAATCTATGTCTATCTTGAACATTAGTAGGTAATCAAGGGTTCGCACCCCACTAACAGACTGGCTTCGTGGAGTTTTCCCGTTTTCTTCGCGTGTCTCGACATCTAAACAATGCCAACTTCCCATAGAAAGTCTTCAAATCCCATTAAACCAAACCAACCCACTGTGAAGCTGGAATAATCCATAATTGGCGTGGATTGATTAGAGAAGGCAATGAGGACTTTCTACTATAAACTGATTCCTATTTAGGTTGAAGAAAACTCAGAAAACTCCACGTGGCCAGTCCGTTAGGGAGGCGAACACGCTACCAACCACCAGTGTTTAGAGGTTTTATCCAATCGGCCACTGTAACAGGAAGTGAGAAACTTATATGTAAAAAATATAAATTAAAAATGAAGTTTGAGATAATGTCAAAGCAACAAAATTGTTAATAAAATGCAAAAAAATCAGCATTTTCAGGTAGAAATTCCACTTCTAGATTAAAAAAATAACAAAATTAGCAATGAAATTTGTCGAAAATGCTTAATAAATAACTAAACACCGTGACTAGTTTAAAGATTACATACCAAAGAATTTAACATTTTACAACAGTAACGACATAAATCGTGTAAATACCCTTTTTTTTTCTATTGATGTGTACATTAAGATGCGGTTTGATTCGTTTTACGATGGATCGAAAAACAATAGAAATGTATAAATTACGTTATTTATGTCAAATTAAACTGCATGTTACTCAGGCAATAAGGAAATTTCTCGGGTTGTAAATTAACGTTTATAGACAGCAGATGTCCTAATCTCATCTGTAACGAAAGGCATTTCTTCCTGTAGGTTCATTTCTTGTTGGTATGTAATTTACAGGAAAGAAATCCTTGTATAAGGAAGGCATTTTGTGGTATAGATTTTAAAATTTTACAATAAAATCGCTTTATTATTACGATTTAAACTATTCAAATGTATCATTTTCGTGTTAAAATTGTAAATTAATAACCACTTATCGATATTTAATTGATAATATACAAGTTTAATGTTAAAAATAGCGTGTTGTGTGGCTTCTATGGTAGGAATTTATTGCATAAAATTATACTATTTGAAACGTTGTTACATATGTATGTTTCGTTAGGTTTCTACAGATGTAGCTATAAAATAATCCATTGAAAAAACCCCTCCAGAACTACTTAGTTTCTTGCTCTAGTCTGAGGTTCTGTTAAGGTACAGTACATCATCTAAAGCTTATTTGCTAGTGTACTAAATACTAAAAAGCTTTAAAACAAATTCAAATGATAGTAAAAGTACAAGGAAGTGTGTAAAATATGTATTATGATAATTTTAATAAACTGTCAAGTCACAGAAGCACATACATCAGAGATAAATCATTAACGTTAATTACTTTCCTGTATACAAAACATAACTAAGCGAGAATACCCGCGAAGGGGTACGAGTTAATTTATGAGATTAAACACACCGTTTAAAATAAGATTTCCTGGAAGCACTCTAACCACACACACACACACACACAGAGAGATATAGACCTTCTATACACTCCACCCTTCCTCTACAAAATTAGTTCATGTTTGTTCTAAATACCTGCACACGTCGAGAGCACACAATAGACTTTTATCTTGTCACCCGCAGTTCACTCTTTTGAGAAAAACTGCAAGCGGGAGATGATCTACAACAAAGAATAAAAAGGTTAAGTAACTCGATATCGATACAAAGAATTGTAAAACCAGTTCATCATTTATACGAGTTTTGCAAATTAGAAGCGTTACAAACTCAAAAGTACAGGGCGTTGACAGTTCTTTATTTTTTTTTTTTTTTTAGGTTCTTGTATAGGGATGATTGGTTACAATGTAAAAAAACGAGGTCGATATAATGTATAGATGAAGCAAAATCATCTGATTACATCATAATTATTATTCTGCACGTTTTTGTTTTAATTTGTTCTCGCTCTAATCCAGATTCGGCACTTTCTCATGGGCGTTGGCCAGAGATGACAAGAATTGCCTAAAGAAGAAAGGATTGAATGACGACCTAAAAGTTTTAATTTCTCAGAAGAGAAAGTCTTTTTCTGTGTTAAATGATGTCTGTTTACAGAAATGTGTCAGTTGGCTGATGAATACAAACAAGATCAGTTCAACGGTTCGTTAGTGTAACGATTCGATCGTTCAGAAATTCAGAAAATTCATCAAGTTTGACAACCATTCATGTTAAATTTTATAATTAAATTAAGATTATTCAATAAATTAATCATACTTAAATACTAAATCCTCGAATCCTAAGCTGTTTTACTCCCAATTTTGAATTGTTTCGTGATCAAAACCAGTGGTGCATCCACAGGAGGGGGTCAAGGGACCCAGAGAAAAAGTAAAAGAAACTTTCGGCTCCTCCAAAATAAAATCCTGAATGCGCCACTGAAACCAAATATAATATAATCTAGCTTTTGGCTAAGCTATATAACAGGCCCTTCTCCATCCACACGTAAAAATGTGAGGCCCTAAACTGCAGTTTATTTAGCTTATGTACAAATCCGGCCTTGATAATCAGCATTTGGTGGTTATTCAACTTTAAAATGATAATTTTTTTCTCTATTTTATATTAATTTTTGTATATTTTTACATAAAATATAAGCAAATCTTTAAACATTTATAGATGTAAGAGCATCCATGGCTCGTGGATGTGCCACTAATTCGAAAACCATTAGAATTTTGGCTTCCAAATGCTCTTAAAACATTAGTTATTGGCTTACAATCTGACGAAAATTGTCATCAAAATACTGATTTTATCACAAACTAATCCTCTCGATTATAAATTGAAATAGTATAAATCGATAAAACTAGATAATATGTAATACATAAAACATAAGGATCGACATAGAAGAAACTTAGTCTCAGATAGAATAAGATCTCACGTCCTTCGAAAGCACGCAGGATAAACGAGGACAAATTAATCCTGTCTATTACGCCAGACAGGATAAGTGTCTTCGCAATAGTATTGAAGACGTGGGATCGTATCCCACTGAGCCAAACTCATTTTTATCTGTCTAGAATCTCAGTTAGTTGCTTTGGGTGGACATGTAGTTTGTATATTCTATTATGGTTAACACTTATAAGTGTCATTTCGAAATTTGTTAATTTTATGGGGAATAGCAGACTTGAATATCAATAATTTCTAACCCACGTTAAGAGCAATCAAGGATTATTTCCATGTTTCCTTATTATAATTACTTCAAGGCATAGCTTATAATGAGCTTCCATTATGTGTTATTATATTGTTATATAAAGCCGGATTTGCATATAAACTAAATAAGCATGCAGTTTAAAACCTCATATTTTTATTTGTATTATTATTTTATGAAGGGGAAGGACCTGTTATGTATTATATCTTATGGTTAATTAGAATGCCATGAAATTGCTTAAATTTTAATAATTTATGAACACTTTAACATTAGAATCATAAAAAAATTCATCAAATTTACACATTAATCCGAGCGTCACTAATTAATCTATTGTAAAGATATAAATTTCTCACACGTGGGAGCGACTTTCATTATATAGGTACTTAATTTAATTATGAAAGTTTACACTTCTAATAAGATCAACACTAGCGGAATTCTAAAAAGATTAATCAAGTATAATATTGATTTTGATGTTAAATCAACTAATGGAAAAGCTTTTACTAGACATGGCTTCTGGCAATCTTTATCTCAATCTTTGACATAATAGTAATGTATCTGAATGTTAATACTTAGTTTCTCCTGTTCGATGTAATCAGTCATATCTCTGTTCAAAGCGTGTTTATGTTCTTTTCCTCAAAATCAATCATTATAATACATTTAGTAGTTTTACACAATTGAATTTCTTAATTTCCTCTACTTGTAAGCATTATGCGACATTATAGATGTATACGGCTATCATTATATTTTTAAAATACGTTTATTTCGCTGTTATACTTTTAAAATAGCCATATAATTCTTTTATACTTTAATAAATATATAATTTAATGGCCCAACATAACCGATACCTTAAAAATTCCTGAAGTACTCGGTCGGATTCGAACCCGGATCCCCTACAGAGAAATATTGAAGAACTGCAAGGTAAGATTTAAGAATTACTTTGCAACTTGGCTATATCATTGAAAGAATTCCGTATTCGTGTGCCGTAACAATTTTGCGATTATGTGGTTACATAATTCTCTGTATAAATCACATTCTGTGACCATACAGAATGGCGTACTGTTCAAGGGCACCCGGGACAAAATCTGTCCTGAATATCAGCCGTAACGTTGAAAAATTGTGACTGTGTTCTTACACTAAGTCTATAGCAATGTATCCATAGCATTAAAACCTGTGGCTATGTATTCATCAGTGACCATAGCATTAAAGCCTGTGGCTATGTATTCATCAGTGACCATAGCATTAAAGTCTGTGCCTATGTATTCATCAGTGACCATAGCATTAAAGCCTGTGGCTATGTATTCATCAGTGACCATAGCATTAAAGTCTGTGCCTATGTATTCATCAGTGGCCATAGCATTAAAGCCTGTGGTTATGTATTCATCAGTGACCATAGCATTAAAACCTGTGGCTATTTATCTGTATGTTTCCATAATTTAAATTTTCTAAAACAACACAAAAAACTAAAAGTTGTTTCAGCATAAAATGTTTAATTGTAACACACAGAGAGAGAGAGAGATGAACCTACGATTCTTTAAGAAAACCTAAGATTAAACTGCATAAAATAAACAGATTTATTCATATATTGTTACACAGCTGTTTGATTTTTAATATAAAACAAATATTGAATTAATAAACAGGGCTAACAAAGAAGATTTTAGATTACAAATTCATGTTAAGTTTCGAAAATTATGATACGCAAAGATTAATGATGTTTCCTTTCTTTTTTTACTTCTTGACTGCCTGATCTGCCTACGTTTTTCGAATTAATAGATATAAGGGCAGAGTACAACTTATCCTATTTCACTTCAGGTCACGTTGATCAGACACAATCACGTAACGTTTATTCGCGTGTCAAAGAGGAAAAAAACGTATTAAATTACGATTTACACACATAAATAATAATATATTAATACATGCCTTTATTTCGGTTTAAAAATAATCAAAATATTCTGATAAAAAAAAATTTATATATATAAAATTTCGAAATATTTATATAGAAAATGTTCGGTTAAATATTCAAAATTTCAAATATTTAAATTTCCACCAATTAGAAACTAAGTTTGTGTCCCTCTCGTGGTGGTTAAGCTAATTAAATATTTAACGGGTAAAAAAATTTTTAAATTATCCAATCGCTAGCTTCTTAAGCAGCGATTGGATAATTTTAAATTCAAATTTAAAATTTTTATACATAACTGCTGTAATACGTGCATAATTTATTTTTTTTACATACAAGTCGCATATTCACTATAATTTATAAATAAAAAAGAACCAAACACTGTTCTTTTCTTTAAAATATAAATTTTTAAGCATGTTTATACTATAAAAATTCGTTATTATTTCAAATTTAAAATGCTAATTAACCTAAATTTATAAACCATTAATGGTTTTGCTTAGGCCTATATTAATACAAACAAAGCAATAATGACTCGAAGTATTAAACATTAATACATACAAATTATACAAACTTCTTCTAGTATGCAAGATTAATTTTTTTTTAGTTTAAGCTGGAGATCATAAATTTGGGTGCAGATTATGCAAGCTTACACTAAAGATAATACAAAGCTTAGGCTGAAAATAATACAGTACAAAGCTTATGGCTGATGATAATACAAATTTAGAATGTACAGTACTTATACAAGATTATACTGAAAATAATACAAAGCTAAAGTTGTAGATTATGCAAGCTTATGTTGTATCAATAGCTTATACAAGCTTAGGTTGAAGTCTGAACAAGTTTAGGATAAGAATTATACAATTTAGGTTGAAGATTATGCTGATTATCTCCATAATAAATCAGTTTGTTACGCAAATTTTTCATTTATGCTTAAAACTCCATTACTGTTATAAAAGATACATAATTAATGTTTCAAGTTTACATGTTAAAATCTACACGCTACATAAATTATAATAAAAATCGCAATAGTTTAATCATTTTACTACACATTCTTTAATTTGCAACTTGCATAACTTTATATTTACGTTCACCAACTTTACATAACTTAATGGTGTAAATACGTGTAAAGCAAGTTTATTGTACAAAAAAATACCTCCATAAAAATGATTAATTACGACATTTCTTTCTATATGTAGCTGGCAGTTTTGAATGCATAAACAAGCCCTACACTTACGCAAGATGATTGTATAGATTTGCATACAGAATGAATCTTATCTGAGGGGATGAGAGAAGGAAAAAAAAATTGACGGCAATTACGCAAACTTAAAAGACTTTTAACGAACTTTTATCGTTGCGTAATTGAGACTCTTTTTTTTCTGATGTAAGCTTTAAAATTCTTTATCGATAGATAGATAGAAATGCTAATGCTCCACTTTTACCGAAAAAGGTTAAAGGACGAGAGGCCCGCCCCTCGAGCAATCCAAGATAGCAACAACTGACCTGTTTCTACTTCTGTATTCTGATTTTTTCACGTCATCCACCCTTCTTAGTGGCCCATCTGTCAAATATTCGTTATGTCTCACACAGAAACAAAGGTGTGCCCGACGATTAACGCTTCATTATTATCGCATCTTTGGCATTTGTAGGAAGTTAAGATGTACAAAAATTGTCCTGTTTTAATAGATAATGGCGCGTGCAAACACACGTGTTTATTTAAATTACCTTTTTTTTCTCGCCTTTGAAAATATAACTCTTAAATTCTTGTCTAATTTTTTTTATATTTCTTTCCTCATTTAAATTACGGAAAAATCCACATTTAATAGTAAGTTTGGCATATCAATTATTTTATTTGATTCGTACCTGAAGTGCAATATTTTCCGGTAAGATGACGGGATGTCGAGCACTTAAGGTGTCAAACTACAGCTCTGAGGAAACCGGGAACAAATCCGACAGTTATTTTGTATCCGGCAACGTGATACGTGGGCGATCTGCCGAGTGGAAGGGCTTTCTACGGGAAATCGGGCCCTATTTAGGTGAAGAAATCACGGAAAACATCACGTGGCCAGCCCTTTGGGGAGGCGTGAACCCATGACCAACTAACTACCAGTGTTCAGTTAGGCCGCTGGTAGGCACGAATCCCCAGGAATTTTCTGGGGATGGTCCATCCCGGATATGTAGGGTCCCGTCCCTCACCATCTAGTACTGATAATGGAATTGATTTTTAAAAAGGCCTTGTTAATACCCACACGATAGAATCGGCAAAAAATTAAATATTTTCTTGTAAAATGGCTATTTTTCTTGTAGATTATTGACAAGGGTACACTAATTTTAAATCATTTCGTCGTTTCGTGCTAGAAACGATTATTCAATATTTGATGAAAAGGTCAGGCGGTATTATGATGAATGTTAAAGATAAAATCGTGATGACGAGACTACTTTAAAAAAAAATATTCATGTCTTTGGTTTTTCTTGTTTAACTGTTCACTTTTTATGATGTCCTTCTTACGTCTTAATTTTGATTGTCGTTATCACGAACAGTTCCTTAAATATAAAATTTAATGAGTCAATTTTACATCTCTATGTAACAATTATATAATAGTTTATGAAGTTTTACTCATATAAAGCTTAATGTCCCTGCTCTCAGGGTCATCAGGCACGTTATTATGACCCACCAAGTTTGGACTATTATTTTGGCCAATCCCATTTTTCTCCCCAAGAAATGATCAAGTTCTATAACTAAGATTCTAGATAATAGCTTAGACATTTCTTGGAAAAAATTGGTAGGCTGTAATGTGGCTTCCTATCTTACTTGTCAATATTTAGTCTAGGTCTAATACTCGATACTACTAGCTAGAATCCTATACTTGTAGTATAAAGTATTGCATATAAACATTATGTAAAGGCTTACAAAAAAGTCTTTCAAATGCAAGGCATGCCTAGGGCTTCACACAACCTAAAACCGTCACTGAGGACAAAATAAACTTCATTTTAAAAAAGCTCTGTCATATCGTTTTTATTTTATAGTAGTAGATTATTTCAGTAGTATACATGCTTACAGTCGACCCCCCTATAAGATTGTTCATTTTTCCGTTTTATATGCATTCCATGTTGTACGAGTCACTTAGATTTTACAAATACGTGTGCAGGGCTGTGAACGGCTCACATATTTGTAAAATCTAAGTGACTCGTACAACATGTAATTCAGATAAAACGGAAAACTCAACAATCTTATAGGGGGGTCAACTGGTATAATGAATTAGTGTGCAGAAGTAAAGAAAAAAAATGAAAAACAAAACAAATTTAAAAATTAAGCAATTTAAAACTTTATAAACACTACAAGATTATCATCATCATCTAAAATTTTATTAAATATTACCAAACCTTTAAAGTTGTTTATTATTATTTTGGGTGTAAATTGAAAATATCACTTAGAATTCTTTATCGTTTCCAAACTGGTATAATGAATTAGTGTGCAGAAGTAAAGAAAAAAAATGAAAAACAAAACAAATTTAAAAATTAAGCAATTTAAAACTTTATAAACACTACAAGATTATCATCATCATCTAAAATTTTATTAAATATTACCAAACCTTTAAAGTTGTTTATTATTATTTTGGGTGTAAATTGAAAATATCACTTAGAATTCTTTATTGAGATTCAAAAATCTAGAAGAATGTTCTTTCTGTAAAATATTTAAAATTAATTAATTTGTTTCACAAATAAAGAATTAATTTAATTTAAATTACACTGAAATGAGAAAACACTTTAAAAATTAAAAAAAGCATTATGTATTCTATAATATTAAAGATATTATTTTATATCTTGTATAAAGTTTTACTTATAATAAATTTATATTAAGTAAACCTTGTTTCAGGTTTGTCCACATATTTTTAGATCAAATAACTAAAGTCAAAGCAATGTAACTTGTATCATTAACATGTCAAAATGTTGATAAAAGTAGAATAAAGTGTTTCTTTGTTTAAATTGGTATAATTTTTTAAGTTTTATATATATTTATATATAGGTGATCTGTCTCTCATGTCAGGTCCTGTCCCTCAGATAGGGACACCACTATGCCACCCTATTGGGGCTCTGGTCAAATCCATGATGGGCATAGAAAATAAGGCCCTGTATCCACAACAGTCCAAAAAAATCCTGTACTTATTTATGTACAGTACTTACTGCAGGACCATATTTAGAACTTCTATAGCCAAGACATAACATATGAGTCTTTTTGCAAGGCACATAATTAAAGTGTCAGCAGGCATGTGATATGCAAACTCAAGTTTCATTTATACATATTCTTTATTGAGTGAGATCCTTCATAGTACAAAGCATTGCAGCTTCTTTAGCTTACATGTAACATCGTCTTAAATACTTATTAAAATATATTAGGCTCTTTTCCATTGTTACACTGTAGATTGTTCAGCTTCACTAATGCAAAATTTATTGTCTTGTGTATTTATTATTAATATATCAGCAATAAAACGTCATACAAATAAAACTGCATTATATAAGAAATTATCAACATATTTGTAATTTTTCTTATAATATTTAAGATAAAATATAAATATATATTTTCATTTTACCATGTTACAAGATTTATTTTAAATAAATTTAAAATATTTTAAATACAGATAACACTTCTTTTGAAAGTCAAATTATCTTGTATTAACTATTCAGGATACTTTCATTTTCATATATAAGGAAAATATGGAAAATTTAGGTTAGTGAAAGCCGAAAATGCTTCCTCCTCTTTCACATCTACTTTGAGTGACAGCAATGGACGATAATTATCAGCAAATTGAACTTAAAGAATTAATTCGTGATGTGCGGTATATGAAAAAAAGTATAGTAACAATAGCATACTGTATAATTTTGTGCAATTAATTTATTCCTTGTAAATTAAAGGAAATTTTGAATTATGTAGTCATTTCAATCAAGTTAAAATTATTAAATAAATAAAGATTAATGACTTCTGAGACCACAAGTTACCAAATATTCTTTCATAAATTAAAAACTGAACTTTAATTATACTTTTAAACTGCTTTATATTATTTTTACAGGTTCAAGGAATACACTTCCATTTAATATTTATAAAAGACCCTATCAAAATATCCCTGCATTATGTAATATACTTATCTGTCTATTCTATTATCTGTCTGCGGAAGTGTCCTTGCCCTTTCTACAAGAATCTTTCTGTTGCTTTACTAGGTCAACCACTCCTTCTCCCTTAAGGTGAATGATACATCTGGCACTTGAAAGGGAGAGCTACTCCACCCTGATATTGAGGTGAAGGTTGCCTCGCTAGTGACGTTAAGGAACCAATGAGGTAATATCCTCCCCAAAAACTGGAAAACACCTCCTCTGAGATAGTATATAAAGATGGAGTGGATTGCTGAGACGATATCTCCTTCAACAGCTCAAAAATGAAGGTAAGAAATCTTAAGAGCAATTCATACTTAAACTTATATACCTCTTGAGTAAAATATCTATAATATTTTTAAATATATAACTAAAATAATTTTTAAGTATTCTTAATAGCAAATTTTGTGAATTTTTACTTTCAGATAGCAATATTATTCTGTATATTTGCTTTTGTGTCTGCGGGAGACATTGTCTCTCCTGGAGCAGTGAGTGATAGCCAACAGTCTCAAGATGTAAGATTTTCTTTGATATATTATTATTGTTCTACTACAGAATAACTTCAAATTTTAATTTATATTAGGATACTGGTAGTTATTCCTTTGGCTACAACATTGTCGATGAATTTGGGACAAAAGGAAGGACAGAATCTGGGGATGAATATGGAAACAAGAAAGGATCATATTATTTATCAGATGCTGATGGAAGAACCAGACGAGTAGACTATGTTGCTGATGAATTAGGCTTCCGAGCATCAGTTAATACAAATGAACCAGGCACCATGGATAGTGCACCTGCTTCAGTTGCATATTATGCTGAGGGAGCACCCAATGTAGTTATAAAAACCCCAGCAAAAGTAGTTGCTCCTGCATACGCTGCTGCTCCTGCTAAAGTTATTGCACCTGCTTATGCTGCTGCTCCAGCTAAGATTATCACACCAGCTGCGCCAGCTAAAATAATTGCTCCTACTTATTCTGAAATTCCTGCTCCAAGGTATGTAACTCGTTTACATGCTGCACCAGCTTATTCCACACATATTGAACCTGCACCATTGCTGTCTCATGCTAAAGTTGTAGCTCCCACATATGCTGTGGCACCTCCTCCCCCACCACCACCACCAAGGTATGTTGCTCATGCTGCACCATTATTGACCCCCGCTAAAGTTGTAGCACCAGCTTACCATGCAGCACCTCTGTTGTCCACTACTAAAGTTGTAGCACCAGCTTACCATGCATCTTATGGAAGAGTTTTACACCATCATGCTCCTCTGCTATCTCCCGCTAAGGTAATTGCTCCAACATATACACATACTAAAGTTGTAGCACCAGCAGCGCCTTTCTTGACTGCTGGAAAAGTTGTAGCGCCAATACCCACTACCTATTCCACATCAAGCAAAACTGTAGTACACCATCCAGCACCATTGGTGAAGTATCACACTTTTTAGACTTATTTATTTTTAAAATGGGTCAATAATATCGATTATGATAAAGATTTAGATGTGTAAATGTGCCTAAAATGTTACATATTTTGTTAGTAGAATTTTCATAAACTTTCCTATATTACTTTAAATCTTTTCTTCTATATCTTAAAATTATAAAACTCAATGGTTTGGAATATCTTCAGAAATCAACTATATCTGTAGTATTCTTTTGTATTATGTATTACCGCTTTCATTGTGAATTTTTATGAAAAAAAAAATGTATAAAAAAAATTTCAGATGAAATAAAAATTTATACTTATATTTACTATATATGTTTTATTGTATTCAAATTATATTTTTTTACTGTAGAAAAATTGTCTACAATAAAATATGTGAAGCATAAAATTAACTTTTGTTATTTCTTTCTGTTAATAATCAGAAATAATATAAGAATACATATATAAAATTCTTCTACATCAAAACATATACGTTGGGCTTAAAAATTCTTTTTTAATATTTTAAATATGTACTTCCGAGTGAAAAATTTTTACAGGCGAATTATTCGAAAGTTATCTTTATAAAAAACAGTTAAACAAAACTGGAAAATGCATCGTGCATAAATTTTATCTAACTTTTTTTATGTTATAATTGTTATTAACACATGCTTAAACAACAAAATTCTTAGTTAAATATTCTAATTGTAAAAACATTCAACTGACTTATATAAACATTCCATTCTGTACACACAAGCAATAAATCAAGTTTTACATGAGCCAAAATGTGTTTCTTGTTAACAAATACTGCATTTTTAAAATGATTTACCTGCAAAAACAATTGTCCCTTCTAATTCTGAAATGAATTAATTTAACCCCTTCAAAGTTTGTAACTTGTTTACATGCTGCATCAGCCTACACCTTACATACTGAACCTGCATCACTGAAGGCTCCTATTATTGTCTAATTTAAGTTACATTGATAAAAAGCACAATTAGAAAAACAATAAGAAATATATCTAATTCACTGTACTGACACAAATATGTATTATTATATTATATTATGTATATAATATAATATAATAATATACCCTGATGTATATATATTTTAAAAAACAGTTAAAACCAGTTCCAAAGAAGCAACTAATAATAAATAATAACATAATAGCATGAAGATCTTAATTGTTCTTAAAATTATAGCTTGATTAACTGACTTTTGGGCCACCCTATATATGGAGGTGTAATTAAGTCATGCATTGTTCATAATTTAACTGTGCAGTAAGTTTTTATCATTCTTAAGAGCAAGGCTCTCGTGTTTGAGTTAACGTAAGTCAGAGATTGCTTGCGTTTAATAAAAACAATTAATGTTTTAAACTATAATCAGTATTATAAAAACATTTCTTTCAAAGAAAAAATATTTATTAATTAAAATAAAATTTAATTATGTTTATTTTATTTCTTTGGTTTTAAAGCAAAGTAATAAATAGATAGCACTGTTTTGTAAGTATCTACGACAGTTATAAAATACACTTTCAATAGATAAATTAGCATTAGAAATATAAATAACAGTAATTAACAATTTATGTCAAGTAACGAAAAAACACAATATTAAGATAAGTCATTAATATTAGTATAATTAATATATTCACAAAGGCATAAAATATTTATAGTGGATGGTTTCTTGCTTGGCGTCTTAATAATATATAAATTTTTTCTTTAATCCAGTCTTTATTATATGGTGCATAGGTATTTGTTATTCTTTGGTAGCTGTAAAATATAATAATAATAATCTAAAATTTATAAAAGTCTTATTAGCAAAGTAATAACTGCAACTTACACTAAGCAACTCAAGTCAGCTAACTGATCAATAAAATCAAAAAGTTGACTGATGTCGTAAGTTATGGAAGGCGTATTTGGATTACGGCATTTTAGATGCTCTTCAAAAATGTGACAAACACCTGAAATAAATCAAGTTTTTAAAAAGCATATATAATTTTCAATAAAAAATAATAATAATAATAATACATTTATAATTATTACTATACAATTAGTTTAATATTAAATACAACCTCTCAAAAACTGGGTAAATGCAATACAAAGCTACAAAAAGTAATTTGTTGCTTTGTATATAGTTTAATATTAATTTACAATCTTCAGAATGAACAAAAACTTGACAGCAGTTTTAAATGTAAAGTCGACATATCTGCTTATTAAAGACACCAAAGCCATTCATTAATGTACAAACATTTTCAGCCCTTATTAAGCCATATTTTTTAAATTCTATTCCCTGTTGTTCTATTTTAAGATTCAAATACATTCCGTTCTTTGATAGCTAAGGATACTGCACAAGAATTGGATTAGCAAGAGTCTAGTGTAAACAATAATGTATTTTCTTATTCCAATACACTATAGGTTGTTTAAGATTTGTTAAACCTGAGACAAAAAAATTTAATCCAGAAAGTAACAATCTATTCTCATTTTTTTAATATTTTTATCTTCTCTCCAAAATACACTTCGAATCTTAAATCCCAGTTCAGTTGACGTATATGTAATTTAATTTTTTAGTTAAACTTAAAAACATCGTAGACTAATCTTATGATTCAAGTAATTACAATTTGGACAATTTAGTTAATCTTAAAAACATCTCAATTATCTCATGATTCAGGTGAGTACATTATAACTATTTTTTGGTTGATCTCAAAACCAACTGTTACAATTTTATTATTATCCTTTTATGGATTTTATTTTACCTTAAATAAAATAAAATAAAATCTTTTTGTATAATTTAAGTGATGAACTACATAATAGAAAATATATTTTCTTGATAAATCTGTAATAGTTCAGTTTTGGAATCAACCAAAAAAATGATTATAATGAAATTACTTGAATTGCAAAATAATTGCAATGTTTTTAAGATGAACTACATTACCAAATTGTAAGATAATTGTGAAGTTTTAAGAGTAAACCAAAACATTATAATTACTTAAATCGTACAAAAATTGCAATGTGTTTAAGATCAAAAACAAAATTAAATCGTGTGTACTCCAACTGAAGAAAGACAAGGTCCAAAATGAATTTTGGAAAGAAGATACAATATTAAAAAATAGGAAGAGATTGTTGGATTCAATTCTTCTGTCTCAGGTTTAAGTCTTAAACAACCCATATTGTAGAGCAGGGGAATAAGAAAACACTGTGAAAATACTAGACTAGAAGATTGTAAACAAAAATACTTACAGTAAGTTCAAAATACTTCATATTATACATTTTCTTGGTTTACTACTAAGCTCTTCAATTAATTTATAATTCAAAATAATTAATTTTCTATACTTATAGTATATCTATCAACAGAAATGCTTACAGAATCATAGAATACTTTTAAAAAACCAATCTATTAAAGTTCTATCACTCTCTAATGCTGTCAAACTTTCAACTCATCTTCATGAACATAAACAAACAGAAGTCAATCATCTTCATATATTGTTTGATCATGTCATGAAAATAAACATAAAAGAAATGAAAGAATTACAGAACTTTTCCAAATATACACTTTCGAATCACATCTGCTTTTATCTGATATTGCAATTCAAAGATTGAACAGATGCTTTGAAATAAACCTGTTAATCAAAATATTTCAGAAGAAAAAGTGCTTTCAATAATAATAAACTGCTATATAAAATACAGCAAAATATATCCCATAAAATCTTTAGGCAGCAAGGAAATAAACCACGGTATATTTCCTTGCTGCTTAACTTGCTCCTTTGTTTAATTAATGAAAACATTTTCGGCCATTTTATATCCGAAAACATTTGCATTAATTAAACAAATGACTTATTTTCTTGTAGAAAGCTTTTTATAGTGTTCATTGTGTTGAAAGAGTGCTTTATTATATCTATTTTTTATCTTTAAAATTTAATAATTACATCGCAAATTTAGACAAAGGTAATCTTAACTGTACAAAGTGGAAAGACATTCATCACTATATTTTAAGTTTGCTATGTATTGTTAAATTTCTGTCAAATTAATAAATTTAAAACTGCTAACGATTACAAGAGAATTGTGTATATATAATTCTGCAAAACTTAAGATAACAGAGAAAATATTACAGAATATTTTTATTATTACAAAATTTTATCTTACATTCTTTATATATAAAAGAGTTTTTGAAATTTTATAATTATGGATAATCACGGCTTTTCAAATCAAACTGGAACAAAAGAACAAGCATTAAAATATTTAGAAATGATTGTAAAAGATTTAAAAATAAAATAGTTTAATAGGTAAAATTTAGAACAACAGATAAACAATATTAAGATATATACAATGAGTATAAGATAAACTTGTATTTAATACAAACAATATTATTTTTCAATAAAAAAATAGATAAAACAACTTTATTCAGTTTTATACAGCATTTTTGTCACAAGACAATTGAAGCAATGAGATCAAAAAGGAGATTTGTCAATAATTCTGGAGTATATGAGTTAAGACTATTGTGTTTTTACAGAATGAGTCAAAAGACCTTTGCACCTTTTCATTCCAAAAGTATTGAAGATATATTAATTTTGTTAATGTAGTTATGTAAAAAGTCATGCATGGAGAATGTTTTATGCGGTTTGCTTAAGTGTTCATATGCCCTTCGTGACGCACTTAAGATCACCCGAGACAAGAATACAGACACTTACTCTGAATGCTTTATTCGAGGTCCTACTTGAACCGTGTGATCTCTACTCTTATACATTAGTCAGGGCCATCTGTCATGCATGTCCCTCTCTCTGGTATTGACAGATCTTCCCGTAACAGAGAATTTGATGCGATGTAAAATAAAACGTTTTATTCCTCATAAATTTAAAGATGCAAATTATATAGTCCTAAATGTACTTATTTGAATTCAGGAAATGATTTTAGACTTATTAAACTGTATTATTTAACTTTGTCATAAAACTTTTATCTATACTCATTAGAAAGTTACAGCGTAAATGACCTTGCAAATGATGTTCAAGATTTCATAACTCTCCTTGCATTACTTCCTAAATAACTACATGAACAAAATTAATACAGTATATCTTTATTACTTTTGGAATGAAAAATGTGCAAGGAACTTTTGACTCACTATGTATATGAATCTTACACCATTTGATGATAAAAAAAGAATTGCTGGCAGAATTGGTGATACTGAAAATTAATAGTTTAGTTGAAAGAAAATAATTGTCAGATTGCTAGGTTCTAATTTTGTAGTAGTAGTTTACAATGTCATTGTGAACAGTTTCAGTAATGCAACTGAATCAACTCAAAAAAGATTCAGTCAGTGAATTATGGGGTAGTGATGATAGTGTAAACAGCAGGGCTGTGGAGTTGGAGTCGTGGAGTTGGAGTCGTGGAGTTTTGGTGTTTTAGCCGGGGTCGGAGTCGGATGGTAAGGAAAAGTCGGAGTCGGAGTCAGTAGATTTTTATGTGACTCTACAGCCCTGGCAGGGCTGTGGAGTTGGAGTCAGATTGGTAAGGAAAAGTCGGAGTCGGTAGATTTTTACATGACTCTACAGCCCTGGCAGGGCTGTGGAGTTGGAGTTGTGGAGTTTTTGGTGTTTTAGCCGGAGTCGGATGGTAAGGAAAAGTCGGAGTCGGAGTCGGTAGATTTTTACATGACTCTACAGCCCTGGCAGGGCTGTGGAGTTGGAGTCAGATTGGTAAGAAAAAGTTGGAGTCGGAGTCAGTAGATTTTTACGCAACTCCACAGCCCTGGTAAACAGGAGTAACTAAGAACAGGAGTAAATAAGTAACTCGTGGATATCTTAACATTAGTGTATCCACGAGTTTCTGATTTACTCATTCTTTTTCATTATAATTTTGTTATTGGATAGGTATAAATAACGTACTTTCAGTAATTTTCTAACTTTATATACCACTTACAGCAGAAGTAAATGTATATTTTTTAAAATTTTTAATTTATTTTAAAATATTAGTTCTAATAAAATCAAAAAAGAGGAATTTAGCAGCAGTTACTACTGTCATTTTAAAGACACAACTTTCCTAACATTCAAAATAAATAATTTACAGATAAGTTAAAATAAATGTATTTTTGCTAATAAATGAAACAAAATTTTATTTCCAATAGTAGTAACATAACTGGTCAAATTTTTTTGTTTGTATTTTTCTCTAAAATACAAAACCATGACANATACACAACTTTCCTAACATTCAAAATAAATAATTTACAGATAAGTTAAAATAAATGTATTTTTGCTAATAAATGAAACAAAATTTTATTTCCAATAGTAGTAACATAACTGGTCAAATTTTTTTGTTTGTATTTTTCTCTAAAATACAAAACCATGACAAATCCTTTTTTTTAATCTCACTGCCTCAATTCTGAAATATGTCATTTATATTATTTAAAGTAAAATTACAAATTTAACATCAATCTCTGGTTCTGAGAATAAGTAACTATGAATATAATATAAAACTTCAAGAAAGGATGTTTTTGTTTCATATGTAGAATAGGTATTCTTTATATTTCAAATTTATTTTAGAAAGTTTAATCTAAATAAGAAGTGACTCACAAATCAATTATCTGAGACATATTTTAAAAATTATTTTGAATGCAGCAAAATTGGTTTGGAACAGCACCATGTTATTATTTGTGATTCAGACACTTTATGAACAACATGCAGATGTTCCAAATATGTTTTAGGTGTTCTTAAAATTTATCATAGTTAACTGACTATTAACCACCGTACACATCATATGTCATAAGAAATCTATGTACAGATTTTGTTTATAAAAAAATATCATACCTGCAATATTTATTAATGAATTATTTCATTCTTTTTGTAATAAACTATACGAATTATATAAAATTACATGAAAATTATTGTAAAGTTTTTAATTACAAAATTTTATCTCAATTTAACAATCTTAATCATGAACAATTATTTATTGTGACATCGTCACAATGCCAGGCTGCAATTTTTCGTCACAATGTTCTCAATTCTTTTAGTGGTGACTTGCCCCTGTACATCATACTTTTCCTTTAACAATAGAGTCATACCAGTCATCTATCTAACACCTTTCAGGGAAAAAATTTTTGAATTGAAATAACATGGCTTCTGGTTTGCATTAAAAGTTCACATATAGTTAATCAGGGCCTCCTACCCCTAAGGTTTCTACATCTGGTTTCGCCTTTCATCCACCTAACTCCTTTCTCGAGATTAAGGAAAGACAGACAGTAAAAATTTATAGGTCTACAATTTTTTCAAATTATTAAAAAATATTAAATTGTTATTAGGCTAATTGTGAAATATCTTATTAGTAAAATTTTCATTTATGTATCATTTCTTTTAAAATGATAATACTTACAAATTTCATTAGAAAAGCTGCTGTAAACTGTATTACTTTCAAAATATTTTATGGACTATTTTCAATTCATATTTGATAATAATGTATTAGGACGGTTACAAGTATTCTGCTTTTAGTTAAACCACAAACTAACTAAAATATACTTATTGTTTTTAAAGTGTTTTATAGAAATATGAGAAAATATAGACAAAATAGTATACTAGAGGTTTTTATCTAAGAATTCATCTTCAGGAACACAAATAAAAGTGAGAATATAACCCAATTAAAATGGAAGCATAAAATCAAAAGGTAACAGTAAATTCATTTTACAATATTTTTATTTTAAAATATTGTAAAATGAATGATGTTTTACAAATTATGTTTTCTGGTGATTAGATTTGTTTGCTTGTGACTCAGAAAGCTATGTTGATATTGAGTGTCATACAAGAGAGTTTCAACAGTAATTGATTCCCAAACCCACCAGCGCTAACACTTACAAAAAATACAGGCCGATCTTCCTTCTCCCAACTCTGGGAAAAGTGTTAGATGGTCTAATGATTAATAGGATCACATGGCATCTATGCAAGCGTAAAGCCCTGCGTCAGAATCACTTTGGCTTCTCTAAAAACAAATGTATAGTAGATGTCATCAATCAGGTTTTTGACTACATCCACTAAGCTAAACAAAACAATCAGCATACCGCAATTATCACTATTGACTTTAGAGGCACTTCGATCAAGCCTGGTGGACTTCTATCATGCACACATTACATGCTCATCACTGTCCTCAAAATCTTTACAAACTTCTTCAGTCCTATCTTAGTGACAGGAGTGCAGGTGTTTACACAATACAAAATAACATAGTCATACCCATCACACATGGCTGTATCAGGGATCCAGGTCTGGTCCTGGTCTCTGGAACATAGCCTATAACTCTATTCTGCACTTAAACAATACCCTGCCTCATACAGGTCTATGCAGACAACACAATTATCCTAGCTTCATGCAGGAACAGTGAATGCTTACAGGACATATGCAACAACATTCTCAATAACATTCACCAATGGAGTATTAAGCATAGGTAACACATTAACACAGAAAAATGTAAAAGCATAAAAGATGGTAGGAATGCACCACTCATCAGTAAGCTTACCCGCCGAATAGGTGCTCACAGAATAAAGTAAATGACAAAAATTAAATATTTAGGTGTTATTCTTGACAAAAAACTTAACTTCACACCCCACATCAAATACATCATGGACAAAGCTAAAAAGACGGCCAATGCTCTTGTTACTATTGCTAGGAACATGAGGCCTTGGCTCTAATGCTACTAAGCTTATTTACAAGTGTGCAATTCAGCCAGCACTCCTCTATGCTGTACAGGTCTGGGGTCACGTGGCCATCAAAGTCCATAACCGTTAAAATACTGTTATCTGCTCAAAGAATTGCAGCTCTCTGCATTTGTAAGGCTTATAGGACTGTATCCACTAGTGCTCTTTTGGTAATGTCAAGATTGACCCCTATCAACTTAAAAATTAAACGTATTATTTGGCAGAAAAATCTCATCACCTTACTCTGGCAAGATTATAGTGACTCTGATGTCGACAAATTGATTAGAGTAGATGAGATTTCCCCCAGTCTGACTTTGATCAATGATATCAAAAATTCAGCATCAACAAAAATACCCTACCGACTTATGATTATTACCCCTCCCATCAGCTTGCCCCTGACGTTTACTTTGAAGATCCAGGTGATCATCCCATGTTTGGCATTTACACTGATGGTTCTAAGATGAGTGATGATGTAGGTGTTGCTTTTGTAATTTACTCCTTCTTAGGCCATGATCTTCACAACACTTGTTTCTGTCTAGGTAGGTACTGCTCACTAGCACAGGTGGAAACTTTAGCTATTTATATGAGCTTAATTCACATCACGCATAGGAAGGACAAAAGACACTACTTACATTATCGCATTTATTCTGACAGTAGAGTAGCTTTACAGAGGATTGCGAAGTCTGATAGCCACTTAAACCTTGCCCATCTCATACATCACATTCTCAGACACTTAGACAACATTAGAATAGATTTTCAATGGGTCCCGGATCATGCAGGGGTTCTCGGCAACGAGACTGTCGACTGTCTTGCCAAACAAGTTGCAAAGTCTTCAGTCACTAGTACTTTCAGTTACATTATTATCTTGTACATCAACAATCACGTCAAGAAGCAAATCTTCATTCTCTGGCAAGACAGCTGGGACCATGACACCACTCGTAGGCTCACTTACATTTTCATCCCCAAGGTGACACTACTGCAATTCTTTGCCACTTTTATCCTAGTTATACCCTCACTCAGATACTTACAGGACACAGCAACTAAAGCAATACTTACATAGGTTTAACCTTGGAGACAATCCACAATGCAATTGTGGTATTCGGGAGTACCAAACACCACTTCATTTAGTTTTTCACTGCAATAGTTACAATCACATTAGGGATAGTTTAAATTAATGAGAGCTTCTATTCTTGAAGGGTACAACTGGCCTTGCAACCCAAACCAACTCATTCACACATGTACAATGTTCCATCATCTACTCGCATTCATATCCCTTAGTGGGGCTCTTGAGAACACTCACTCCGGGGGCATGGAAGGCATTAGCTTTCCCTTGCTTTGTTTCAACTGTCAGTATATAGCTGCCTTTCAACTTTGTATTTTAATTCTTATTTTGTGTCTTCTTTTTCAGTCTAAATTTTGTTAGTCCTAGTTGTAAGTTAGATTAGGAACTCTTAGCTTGGTTTCTGTCTGGATGTTCATTTGTCTCTGTCAATCTGTTTGTCTCATCTAGTTTGTTATTCTGTTCATTCGCTTTTCGCACTGTCTGTCTAGCTGTTAAATAGTATTAAGATTCGCGATCACATTCTGTTTTGTTAGTATTAAGTAGATATAAGTCTTCCTACCAACAGCCACTTGGCAGTAACTTCTACACTTAGCTATTCATGGTGGCACTCAGTTATTGGTGTTTGCTACACTGAGGTTTTCTTTTAGACCCTTTGGGGGACTACGGTCTTGCAGCCTAAAAACTGCAAAGCAACATCAAACATACAGGATACTGTAGCCATATGTATGCCATTCAGAGGGATCCTACCTTTCTCTACTGTCTATCTCCTCTCCCTCCTTCTTCCGCTCCCCTTTCACTTACCCTCTTTTCTGCTGGCTAAACACTTCATGTACATCCAATGTCTTTCTTGTATGTATGTATTTAAGAGCCATAGGCTATAACGAGGCAGTGTTGGGCTGTAGTGCCTGGCACACATTTCAGTGGGAAGAAATGATGTTTCTTTGTTTCTGATCAGTTCATTCACCTGTTACATCATTGCCTGCTTACAGGATTCTGTGGGTGCATTTAGGAATGTGTCAGTCTCAGCTACCAAAGTACCTAATTCCTACCAAATTATTTGACATTTAATTAGTAATTATTAGCAACAGTATAGTCTGATCTAATCTAGCAATCATTCAGCTTTAAAATAAAAATAATAATAAAGTTAATAAAATTTTGGATCCTGGAAATATTCTGCATCTCTGTTATATGGTTGCACTTGAGTTAATTTTAGTTTTGGTAAATTATTAAACATTTCTGGCAAACATTAAAATCATGTAAAAAATTTAATTATTATATTATTGTCTATTTTCTGTCTAATGTATGATTTTAATGTTTTTAATAACATGTTATGCATTGTAACATATTCACTGTTAAACATTAAAATTTCTTACTTTAATAAGAGATTTCATAATTTGTCTTTTCAGTTTTCTGAAATTTCCCTATATAACATGCAATTCTGTCATTCAACTTTCAGATATTTGACTTTTGTACACATTTTAGAAACATATCAAGGCAGCTCCACACATTGAGTATTTGCCAATTGCCAAATAATTGCCTATTCATCCCCTTTTATTTGGCACAATATACGAACAAGGAGTGAGAAAAGGCAAATACTAAATATTAGTCACAAGTAAATTAATCAGCCACATTACTCAGTATTGGCTCAGTGCTCAGCCAAATGTGTGGAGCTGTCTTTATGTCTGAAAGTTGAATATCTGTACTAACCAGTACTAGAAAATTTTAATTTCTGTTGTATTCTTTGATCTTAAACACTGTTTTGTTTGTATTTTTATTTTATTTTACTACTTGACACTGCATCATGATTTATAATAATTTTGTTTAAAAAAATAATATTAATTTATAAACATAAACATCTTAAACCCAATAGTTATATATTAAAACCAAATAATTGCCAGATTATATTGGGTTATATAACTACTACTATTATTAATTAAATGCTAAGTAAATTTGGCACTAAAGACAAGCATTAGGTACCATCTCTTGCTAAATTTAATACTTATAATTAAATTAATATTTTAATAATTCATAACACATCTACCCTGGCATGGCATATATATGCCAGGTAGATAGAATAGCCAGCTGATGGCCATAGCAGGAGTTACAGGCCATCGGAAATGAATCATCTCCAGCCAATGCCATAAGTAACCAAGTATGTTATATCCAAATTAATAAGTTCTGGAAGTGAGAATCAGACAAAAGTCTGGATAGCCTAACTGGAAATGCAACTGCAGGATAAGTGAAATTATGAGTTTAAGTCCTCCTTCAGGCCAATTCTTTTCTTCCAGAATCTTATAAATTATTAAAATATTGATTTAATTATAATTATTAAATTTAGCAAGAGATGTTACCTAATGCCTGTCTCTAGTGCCAAATTACTTAGCATTTAATTAATAATAGTAGTAGTAATATAGCACGATATAATCCAGTAATCGTTTAGCTGTAATTTATAAATGTTGACTTCATGAATGTTGGTATAAAAACTGGAATAAATGAAATTGTGTATAAAACTGAAATGAATTTTATAGTTAGAATTACATTACCTTTTATATTAAAACTATAATCATACAAGCTGTTAATTTTTTTTAAGTACAATATATAATAAAAGAAAGTTTTCAAGTCAAATGATTTTATAATATTATTTAATTAGATATAAAGAATATATTTAAACATACCTTCCATACATTGATTGACAGATTCGTAATCTGAATAAGTCCTGGTTTCAGGTTTTCCAGGTTGAATCAATAATATTGTATGTGACTAAAACAAACATTTAAAAAAATTAAATAAATACATTCTAATAAATACTTAAATAACTATAAAGCTAAAAATATAAATCTTTCATGTAAATTTAAACATTTACAAGTACAGCATATACTCGGTTAATGTCATTGATAGGTTCTTGAAACTGACATTAAGCAAAAACAAATATAATGACACTAATTTACCATAGACTAATTGATATAAGCAAGACATAATTTGGTTAATATTATTCTAATTGGATCATGTTTGCAGCCTCCAGCATTTCTTTTCCACCTCATAAAATCAATTTTATTGTCTACAAAGAAAACTTGACAATGATAATTGAAAATGGCTCTTCGCCAACATCACATTCCTGGGAAACTTATCAGTTGGGTGCAATTGCTCTACTGCAGTCCAACGAGCCGTGTTTGTGGCATTGCTGGGTCCTCAAAACCATTCCACATCTCCATTAGTGTTCATCAGGGCTCCACTCTCTCTCCCAACTTCTTTTCATCATTGTCACAGATGCCATAATATGAGACATCCAGCGACATGTACCATATAGATTACTGTATGCTAATGATATGCTCCTCACTTCCACTGACAGAATCGACCTGCAGCAGCTTGTCCAGATGTGGTGTAATCACCTTGCACAACATGGCCTCCAACTGAACCTGACAAAGACAAAGTATTTGACAACAGAATCAACTGAGCAAGGCACAATCATTGTCAATGGCATCAGCCTTCCCTGGGCTGAGCACACTAAATATCTTGGGTCTGTGATCTCCGTTGACGGTGACTTGTGCCATGAGGCAGTCACACGCATCAATGCTACCTGGCTGAAGAGGTGGTCAATTACAAGTGTGCTGTGCGACTGATGCATCAAAGACCGACTCAAGTCAAAGATTTATCGAACCGTCATCCAGCCTGTCACACTGTACAGAGCCTGATGCTGTAGGTCACCAACCACCAACTTGCTACAATGGAACCAGGATGCTGCTTTGGATGAGTGGCATTACCAGACTCAACCGAGTACCCAATGTTGACATCAGAGCCCAGTATGGCATTGCTGAGATCAGTGAGAAAGCACGTGAGTGTCGCCTGCGCCTCTATGGCCCTGCACTCTGCACTGACACTGATTCCATCATCCACATGGGCCTACATTTGGAGGTACCTGGGTCTCGCCCAAGAGGCCGCCCAAGGCAGCATTGGCTGGACATGCTACACCATGACCTGTGGGCTGCGGCCACGGGCCTACATCCTGACCAGGCCCATGATCGGGCCAAATAGCAAATCAAAACAAAATCCAGGTGTGCCAACCCCATTGCCAAGTGGGACTAAGGCTAAAGAGAAGAAAATAATTGTAAGGAAAGATACAAATGTACTTGTGTCTTTCCTTAACAAAGTTATAACAAAACATTATTAAATGAAATGATGTTAAGTGGACTTGTACTATATAAGGAGTAAGAAATAAACAAAAAGTACATGACTTTTTATCAAACACACAACATATTTCACACAACACAAAAAAATGTGATGTATATAATATCTGAGTCATCAATACATAGTAAAATCGAAAAGTTTCCACCTGATCCCTTTTAAGCAATAGATGGTACAGTATTTGCAATTGACTGATTAGTTGATCTGTTAATAAATTCAAATAAATATTTTGTTTAAATCATTAATTATTTACTGTGATATTATCAACTCAATGTGCATATTTGAAGTAATTTTGAAAATGTTTTAAATTTAGTATTGTGATTAAATTTTTAACAAAAATTAAAGAGTTCCTGAATGCTGTTTATAGAGACTTTTCTTCTTCATATTCCACTGTAAAAGAATAAGTAAAACAATTCAATTAGAAAGTAAGTTCATTGAAGGAAAACAATATCAAGGAATGCCTACTGATGCAGATATTGAAGACAACATCAAAATTGTGTATCAAATGTAATAATCAGTTCATGCCGACTTTTTCAATATCAAAGGTTACACTTGCGTGTTGTGGCGTTACGAACGGTGTCTGTTCAACAAGTTGTTCAAAAGTTTCAAAATATAAAATTGTTGTATTCGATTTACACCTGAAGACGGTAACAGTAAGTTATCAAAAGTGCTTGTGAACTTATCCAAACTCTGAACAGACACCGTTCGTAACGCCACAACACGTAAGTGTAACCTTAGATATCAAAATTGTGATAAGACAAGCTGTTAAAGATCAAGGAATTAACAACAAGGTGTGCTGTATCAAAAACCACAGCGAATCCAATACAAATATTTCAGTATGAATAAGGAAGGTCAGTGTAAGATAAATGCCAAAATTTATTTCTTCAGTTCAAAAAGAATAGAAAGTAAGATGTTACTTGGCGTGAATAACATACTAGTTTATATTATATCAAGTAAGATGTTGCAGACCTCTTTATGAAGACCAAGAAAAAAAATTATTGAATCAATTGTTATTAGATATAAAACTATGGTTCTTTATCTCATGGCCATTTATCAAAAAGAGAATTGATGGTATGTTGTCATCGTGGTTCTCCAAAGAAAACAAAGGTGACATGATCTCAAAAAAAAATTATGTTGTGATATTTTGGGTTTCTGATGGGATTGTTCTGAGTGATTTCAAAGAACAAAATACTATTGTAAGTGGAAAATATTATGCTTCTTTAATGCATCAATTGAGAGATGCAATTAAAGAAAAATGGCAAGGAAAACTGTCTCACAAAACAATGCAACACACAATATTGTGAAAGGCTGCTATTCAAAAATGAAGCTTCAAAAAACAAAAATATCCTCCTTACAGCCCTGATCTGGTCCCAAGTGACAACAATAATTAACAGAATGATCAAGAAACGATACAGCAAGCAATATATAAAGTACTGGTACATATGAGTTAAAGGAGAACTAGAAGGATCATCTCATCACACAGATTCTAATTGCTTAACTTGTAAGTATAACAACCATTACAATAGATTTACTCTTATTAAATGCACTTCTACTTGTTCACTTGAAACTTGGAAAATTCTACTTGGAAAAAAATGCCAACTTGGGGAACACAGATATAGGGACCTGCCAATATAACTAATTTTGTTTGACAAAGTAAAAAATAACATTCATTTTATTATGTAAAAATTACAATGGCAAATAATAGAATTATGCAAAGTACTTGGAGCAACTTCAATAAGCAAGACCAGACCAAGTCAAATACTTCTCTTATTATAGTAGTTTTCAACTGGGATGCCATAACTTCAAAAATATCATGAAATATAATACCGAGTAGTGGTATAACATTTTGTATGTATATTACTAAAAAAAAGCCCATTATCCATTATCAGGTCAAACAAATAATGGCTAAGGGCCGATCCCTGATTTAAACCAACATTAACGAAGAACCCTTCTGTAGTGCCCACACTATTCTTAACTTGGGTCTCTGCTCCCTCGTACATTTCCTTGACGAATGTTCCAGAAAAAATGTTTCAGAATGTATGCAAAGAATGTTCCAGAATGTTTCTCTGGAACATTCTTTTCCCTCAAACATCTCCATACCTCTTGCCTTGGTATCCTTAAAGAGGGTACTTAAGAGAAAAGAAGCCCTTGATAGGGAGAAATGAAAGAAACATATTAGAGAAGGAAACACTGACCCCATATAAACATGGGAAAAGGCAAGGATAAAGAAATTAGTTGCCCCAATAATATAGAAATAACTAATCCACACAATAAGACTGTTTTTTTTTTTAACTTTTTGCCAATAGTGGCATTTGAACTTGATAATTTTGTCTTGCTGCACACCTACTTATTTTTATCATATGCCTTTTCTAGATCTATGAACACCATGTGCAAATCTTCCTGCATTTCCCTTTTCCTTGCCATGAGCTGTTTTAGAGCAAAGATAGCATCAGTTGTACTCTTTCTGGCATAAAGCCAAACTGTTCCTTTCCAATCTCAGATTCCTGCCTAATCCTTCTTTCTACAATTTTCTCCCAAATCTTTATAGTATGGGACAATAACTTTATACCTGTAATGTAATAAGTTTGCACTTCACGCCGACGTATACTATTATTAGAACACTTACGTGCAGTGGCGTTACAGGAGTGGAATTCCTGATCCGGAAATTTTTCAACTTATAGAGAGAGGTTTCTCCACTAGCACTTTCAGTAGTGTAAAACTACCATCATCAGGCGGTACATAGAATTCGACAGTTCAAGCTTTCCGAGCGATGTTCCGACGGTTTTTTGAAAAATTCTCAATATCGAATATTTCGAACGATATTTCCGACGGTTCGGCTGATTATGGTTTTCGAATATTATTTAAAAGTTCTTACGTCATAGCGCGAAGAAATGATGATAAATAAATATTAACATTAGAAATGTCTGTTAATGAACATAGTTCGTTCAAGCATGCGCACCAACGCAAAATAAGCATATAAGCAACGAAGGAGTATTTTTATCTTGGGTTGAGTTGTTTGAACGCTGTTATCCAAATTTGTGGGAGCTCGAGAGTTGGGGAGTTGCATGGTATAGTAGTAGAAATAAAGAGTGTCTCCCAAATAAATAGCTCCTTTGGTTCGTTGCAGCGTTTTAGTAATTTTGTTTCATTCCATAGAGGCTGATAGTTATGGTCGAGTACTCTCTTTGCTAATTCCGTGACTGGCCTATTATTTTTGATGTCTTCTTGATGTTCATGGATTTGTGAACTTAATTTTCTAGCGGTAGCTCCTATATAATTAATCTCTTCACCAGTTAGTGTGTGCTTTAGCAGGATTTGGTAGATTGGATTTTTCATTCAACTGGTACTTATCCCTATCGTTACATAGTAGTCTTCTTAGATTTGGTTGCGGTGTAATTGGTAGAACATAGCCAATACTTCTAAAAATATGTGCAATTTTTAAGGAGATAGGGCCTAAGTAAGGTATCGGGGGGTGCGCTATTTTTAAGTCTTCCTTATTGGATAGGAAAGATTGTGGAAATAACCTGTTTTTTACATGATTTTTTAGAAAAACGAATTTTGAATGTGAGTAACCTGCTTTTAACATGGTAGATTGAATAATGGATAATTCATTTTCAACTAGCACCTGAGTAGAAGGGAGGAGGTACGCTCTCCATATTAGAGAAGATATAGCTGAGTTTTTGTAATGTGGTGGTTGGTAAGCGGCAGCTGAAATGATTTGTGGAGCTATTATTATTTCGATGATGGACGGAAAATATAAGCTCCGGAGATGTACTTATATCTAAGTCTAGGAAAGATATTCTATTATTTTCTTGCTCTTCGACAGTAAAATTAATTGTAGGATAAATAGAAGCTAATATTTGAGTAAATTGAAGCAAATCCTCATTGGAACTATCCCACACAATTAGCACATCATCAACGTACCGTAGATACATGAGAGGATATTGGATTGTTAAAGGAGCATTAAAAACCCGATGTTCTATATTTCTCATGACCAGTTCGGCTAGAATAGGAGATAATGGGGAGCCCATTGGTACGCCTTGTGTTTGTTTATATACACTACTGAAAGTGCTAGCAGAAAAACCTCTCTCTAAAAGTTGAAAAATTTCCGGATCGGGAATTCCACTCCTGTAACGCCACTGCACGTAAGTGTTCTAATAATTTATACCTGTAATTTGCACAATTCTGTACATCTCCTTTACCTTTAAAGATTAGCACCAGAATGCTCTTCCTTCATTCATCTGGAATCTTCTTCTACTGCCGAAATTTCTTCATAAGGTCCCAGAGGATATCAATTCCCTCCTTACCCAAACCATTCCAAGCCTCAATCGAAATCCAATCAGTGACTACTGCTTTCCCCATCTTCATTTTCCTGAGCACACTTTCCACTTCTTCTCTGCTAATATCTTTCACCACTCCTTCATTTGCCTCTCCATTCTCGTATAAAGTTCTGGGGTTTTCTTCATTCAATAGATTCCTAAAATATTCTTTCCATCTTTCCTTGACCCCATGGACATAGCCAGGAAGGGGTATGGATGGGCACGGCCCCCCAGTTAACCTGGTGCCCTCCCCAGAAAATTACAGCCGAAAAAGTGTTGAGCCGATTTGCAAAAAGAAATAAAAAGCTGAAGCTAATTTAATTGAGTGTAGTGTACTCACTGAAACTCTAGATCAGGCACAGCCAACATACAGCCCATAATTAGTCTCTGAATATTGGATATTGGACTTAACTTCAAATAATTACTCGAATGGATCTGCAATAATTCCTTATAGCCTTAGAATGTGAAGTTATAGGAAAGCTGAGAAATTCGGAGCCCTAAAGATAAAAAAAAAAAAAGCGGTCAATGGCTTTCTGTGTGCAATGTGAAAAGTGTATCTGTAATCTCTATGTACAGTTTAGTTCTCTCTAGGGCCACCTCTGGTTCGGAACGTGAAAAAAATTTCCTTTCCAATTTGGCCTGGAGGAAAAAACTGTTGGCAGTATGATTAAAGGAAGTTTCATATTTTGTGTGTGTTAAATTATTGTCAATTCTTATGGCAATTTCATTTTAATGAACAATAATTTGAAATAATTCAATTTTGTGTCAGGTTGGCCTCTACTAGGCCCCCCCATAACAAAACTCTGGCTACACCAATGCTTGACCCTTTTGTAATCCTGTAATACCACTCCTTTATCATCTTTAATCGGTTTAATAGAAGTAAAATCTTTTGATGCCTTATCTCTTGCTTTGGCAATTTCATCAACTGCCTTTCACCACCTTTCCTTTCAAAAACTTTATAAGCCTCTTCAAAAGCCTTTGCTTTTGCAATAGCCACCACCTTTTTAGTCATTTTATTTGCCAAATGGTAAGTTTCTTTATCTTCAGGCCTTCCCATCAAATCCCACCTTTTCTTTGCCTCTTTCTTTTGTTTAACTGCAGCTTGTACCTCAGCATTAAACCACCAAAGTTCCTTTCCTTCTGGCAATCTCTTCCCTGAAGTTTTCCCCAAAACCTCTTCTACAACTTTCAAGATACAATTACTTATTCAGCAACACCATTTTTGCACATCATCCGGAAACTGGATTTCTTTTAACACTTTTACCTTAAACTCTTTCCTTAATTCCTCCTCTTTCAAACTCCACCATTTGATCCTTTGTTCAATCTGGTTAACACAATTCTTACAATGGCCCATAAAAAAGTTGCAATCCACCAAGAGGATGCTATGTTGTGCAGCAACACCTTACTGTTTCTCACTTCTCTCAGCTATCTCCTGCAGCACAAGAAAAAATCAATCTGGCTGCATCTACCTCCATTCATGTATGTAACCAGTTGGTTCGCTTTCTTCTCAAAGTATGTGTTAACTAGCGCAACATCAAAAGCCATAGCATGATCAACTAGTCTTTCTCCCTCTCCATTCTTTTCTCCCACACTCCACCTCCCAAGAACTCTTCTTTCTGCATTCTTCCTCTTCCTAACATGACCATTTAAATCACCCCCACAGATTAATCTCTTGTTCATAGGAACACACATTATAACTTGGTCAAAATCTGTCCAAAAGTTTGTCTTTTCTTCTTCTCCACTACCTGACTGAGGAGCATACACACACATAATCGTAATGAAAATTCCACCAACATCCAACTTAACGCTCATAATTCTATCACACCTTCATTTAACCTCACAGACATTGTCTTTTAGAACTTTATCAATTACGATACCAACTCCATTCCTTCTTCCCTTATTCACTCCACTCACAAACAGCTTGTATCCTTCACCAAGTTCTTTAGCTTTATTTCCTTTCCATCTTGTCTCTTGCAGGCACAAAATGTTCACTCTCCTTCTTTGCATAAGATCAACCAACTCTCTACTCTTCTCATTCAATGTTTAAAGTACCTATTCTTATACTTGTCTTCTTTCTGTTCTCTTTCTAGACTAACTGCTTTATCCAAACCTGTCTTGGTTTGGTAGCTCCAGCTCATTTGACATTGTTTTCAGGAGACGTAACTGCGCATTGCTTTGAGGGGATGTCCTAACACAGTATAGCTTACTTCCATGTAGTTTTGGCATAGGTTTTATGGCCAGATGCCCTTCCTAATGCCAACCCTGTTTGTTCTAAGGTTAAATGTATGTATATATATATATATATATACTAGCTGCAAGATCCCGCTTCACTGGGTTTTTATTTGTATGTAATAGTATAGTTTTTTATATATATATAAAAGACTGTTTTTCTAAGTAATCTAGAATCTAGCTGCAAAAACCCGCTTCGCTGGGCAAAAAGTAACGATAGTGAAGATTAAGATAATTACATTATAGCTAATCTTACCCGTTTTCACAAAATGCAAGAATTAGGTCCCCCGTTTCCAGACTAATTAGAGAATTTTTACGTTTAGTCAAACGAACTATTTTCAACGTTTCTGGAACGTTTACAATCGTTCTATAATCGAACCAATATTCGAATTTTATGTTTGAATTTAATTTGAACAAATTTGAACAAAACATTCGAATTAGAAAGCCACTTTCAACCATTTTCAGCCTCATATCTCCCGCACCCTTATAGCTATCGAGACGCAACCACCCCTATGCACGAATGGAGACTTGGGGCTACCACCACATACAAACACCATTCACATGCGATGTGTAGTTTTGGCGAAAAAGTGAGATATAGGGACATACATGTCCATTTTTATATATATATATAGATATATATATATATATTTTTTTTGCTCTAATATTCAAACCACAGCAGTTATCAAACAGAGTTCGAATTTGAATAGAACGAAGGAATAGAATTATTGGGGCAACTAATGACATATTTAAATTATTGATAATTAATAATATAAAAGTTTTGTGCTTTATCAATTGGAGCATCAGTGTACTATATTCAGCACACTCCTAATACAGATGGTATTATTTTTACAAAAAAAAAAAAATGCAAATGTCATTTTAAAATTTTTTTTTTTTTTCCAAAAACAAATTAAAAGAGTAATTTTTCCATCCATGAATGCAAGTATACAAATTAAAAATATTAAAACCAAGGAAACTCTGCCTACAGAAAAAATTAATTGCTCTTTACAATTATTTCCTAACTAGTACAAATGAAGCTTAAAGCAATATCTTTAATAGCTTAAATTCCTTACAATTATGCTGTACTTTGCCTCTTATTTCAAATTTTTCACATAAGTTTGTTCCTAATTGAGGAAAAACAAGGTTAAATTTGGTATATAAGTCTGTCTTATGACATAAACATGCAATTAATCATTGAATGTTATATTTATAATGATTAAACTAAATATCAATGGGAGGAAAAAAGACTGTTGTTAGAGTAAGTAAAAAAAAAAAAGCACAATGCATGTAGAGAAAACAAACAAGTATAGGAAGAGCAACAATATAATATTAAATAATATAGCAATACAAACAGGAAACAATCATTTTCCATTCTCTAGAAATAAAAACTATAAGACGAAATGAAAACTAAACAAATAAAATAAAAACAATAGTTCCAGAGATGTGAGAAAACAGTCTAGTGAACACCCATATTTATAGCTAGACTCTAAGAGCCAACCTTCATGGTCTGCTCTCCATTCAGTCTAGTTCCAAGTCTCTCTCTTTTTTCTTCCACTTCTCTACCCAAGCAGCCCACTTCTCTACCTCTTTTTTCTTCCACTTCTCTACCTTTCCTTAATATGTTTGTCATCTTCTCTATGTTCCTTTTTATTGCAGTTGGTTACATTCCAAGAAAGGCCACTAATAATTATTGTGAGGACAGTAATATACTACTAAAATAAAGTTGCAAACTCTTACAATATTCCTCATCTTAGTTCTCTCCCATTTTTTATATATCAATCATTTCAATTGATATTATTAGACACTAAAATTCATCCCATATCTAGAAAAGCTGATAAATTTTCAGTAATTCCTTCCTTTCTATATAATGATTTTTGGAGAACTACTTATAGACTGTCAAGTTTAGTTTATGTTAATTCTCTAGTGAATAAGATCTAAGCAATAGACTCTTGAATGCATGTAATTGAATAAGTTATTGTAGAGTCTTAATAAAGTCAACAATAATATTTACAGCAATTATCTTATTTACCACTTAATTACTCTACATCTAATATGACATCATTCCCAGCAAGAGCCATACTGCCGTATTGCCATTCATGAGCGTTGGGAATGTATAGGTATGGCTCCTGCTGGGAATGATGCCAAATTATGATCTGCATGGTAGTATGGCATCTTGACATGTCAGCGACAACAAATATACTTAAAATTATCTATATTGAATCTTTCTCTATTTAATTTTTTCAAGTTTCTTACTCATTTAAGGCTCTGTAGCATTCTGTTCTATGTATTTGCTAATTATTTCACTGTATATATTTCGTATTTTGTGGGTTTTGGTACAGCTATATCTATAATATATGTGATTTTGTTTTGTATGTCAATGAATATGATGTCTGATCTGTTGTGAATTCTTTTGCCTGTGACCAATGGTCAATTGCAGTTACAACAATCAAAGAGGATATGAACAAGAGAATACAAAAAAGTTGTGCATCAATCACACCTACAATGTTAACACGATGACAGAAGAAATTACTTAATGAGACTAAATAAAGGCGTAAATATAAACTGATGCTATTTGAATAAAGAAAAATTGATTTTTTCAAATTAATTTCTGTATTAATTTGTTAACTGTTACTTCTACTTCACCTGGTGCTTTTTATTTATAGAAAATATAATTTAAGAAAAATCCCCAGATTAAGTTGCTGCATTTTTAGTGGTGAATGTAATTATGAAACTAAAAATAGAATAAAAAAGGCTAAAGCTTCTTTTGCACAAATATCCTCATTATTAAAGAGATAGAAACGTATGCAAAAAATTGAAACTAAAAATACTTAAAATAATGATTTGCAGTGTGGCTACATACAGATGAGTCATGAATAAGCCAAGAGACAGTTAATAGGTTAAATTCCTTTGAGATGTGGCGTCTTAGAAGAATGGAAAGAATTAGTCGGATAGATAGGATAACCAATAAGGAGATTACGAGATTTGGAATGGAAAGAAACCTGACGATCAGCATCCATAGAAGAAAAACAGCGTATGCTGGGCATATAATAAGAGGAACCGAGTTCAAGGAATGGTGGACAGACAAAGAAAGGGAAGACCTAGGCTAACATGGCAAGACATGATCAAAAACTGGACTGGCTCAAGCTTGAGAAAAGCTTACAACCATGAAGAGTGGAGAACAACTGTCCATCAACTGCAAACATCTGTAAAGAGGATGCCACATGAATGAATGAATTAATTGTTATTACAGTAATGAGTTTATTTGGGGACAATTGCCCTTTTAGCTCATAGGATAAAGCGCCACTACTTCTAACATACTGAGAGGCTTTGTGGTCCATAAGCTTAGACCACGTGACAACTTATGGTAATTTCATGCTCAAAATAAACATAATTCGCAATAATTTCACGTGCACTTTCATAATTTAAAGTTAAATTAAGCATCTCTTCAGAATCTAATTTAAAATGTTTGATTTTTTTTTATTTAATTAAACAGTCAATGATAAATGTGAAACTTAATTAATTATACATTTCACATAAAATGACGTATGCTTAATTCATGCGATAAATAACACTTGAAAACTTCTTAATAATTACCATTATCAAGTGCAAATATGGCAAGAAATTAGATTTTTTCAAAATCTATATAAACGTCAAACAATCTCTACCGTCTGCTCCATTTTGAAGTACCGCACTAAATAATTCGTATCGATAACAAATTGACTCGATTCAATTTTATTACTTAAATATTTTGCTTAATAATTAATAATTTATAAATTTTTAAGTAATCATTTAAAGAAAAATTTCTTTAAAATTTTTAATATTCGTTATCGTTTGGCAAAAAAAACTATTAAGTAAACCGCCTGGTTATTGGTCAATTCCGAGAAATATACGTAACGTATCAGTAACGGGAAGTATTATTGGTTACTATGTACCACGTGACCGTTATTTATCGAGGCAGACGAGAGTTTTTTTTTTTTTTTACTTAGGGAAGCATGCTGTGTAGACGTGGAATTGTGTATTGCACAGAAAGAGTTTAATATTATTTTTTTCTTTTAAGAATACGTATATACATTATACTAAGAAGATGAACGAGATCGTTGTGTTGTTATTGTTATGTTTGGCCATGTTATTAGGTTGTTATTTTGCTGGTGTGATACCTTTGATAGTTACTCTATCAGCTGTAAGTAGATCAATAAGTTTGACTTTAAACTTTTAAATATTAAATCTGTTATGAATTATTAAAGCAAGATATGATTGAAATTACAAATTATAATCATTTTTAAAATGTAAATCTGATTATCTTTCTTATTTCTTCTTTTATGCATTAGCAACAGGTTAGATTGAAAATGTGATAATGCTTACAACAGTCTAATTTTAATCTATTGAGATTGCTTTTATGTAAACATACAAAATATTTTTTTCATAATGTCTTTATATGATTTCACTAAACTTGGCTCTCATTCTACTGCTGAGAAAAATGTACAGGATCGTGCCTTTAATGTGTTTTCCTGTAATGGAATGAAAGAATACATTTACCATTAATTTGGCATTTTATCTTCCAGCTGTTATATAATGGAGGGATAGTACGGTCATCGTTCGAATAAATGTCCTACGAGATCTTTACGTTATTTGGACTGGGGATTTCGAAACGTCAAGAAATACAAAAAGTTGGGGGTTTTTTGTATGTACGGGGCATGTTTTTTCACCCATTTTGAAGCTTAACTCCTTTTGTCAAAAATTTCTGCTATTTTGCAAGCATTTGGCTTGGTTTGGTGAAGTTATGGCAATGCAACACTTGGGTAATCTGCCTAGGGGGAATGCCTTCCGGGAGGTCTTTATAAGGGTAACTGGCCCCCATTTGGGTATTACAGACGTGGAGGAAACTCGGAAAACTCCACATGGCCAGGTGTGAACCCATGACCAAACTCCCAGTGTTTGGGGAACGGAACCACTTCTATTTTGCACGGAAGTTTGTGTATTAAGAGGAAATGTTTATAGCAGTTTTTAAGAAAATCAAATCTGTTTAGAAGATGTGGCCCCCGCTTCCTTAATATTTTTCAAACCAGTCTAATAATTGCTACCATTACTTTTGAGAGATGAAAACAAATAATGCGAGGAAAGTCTAGCAACACTGTTGCCAGCTTTTTTCACAATTTTAACATTATGCTTTGCAATATAATGATTGATATATCATCATTTCAAATCTTTATGATAAATTTAAACACATTTTTTAAGATAAAGAAGTTCACGAAAAGCAATAAGATAAACATTTTTGAGACCAAATCTTATCAGATTGTTTGTCAAAATGAATATTTTGACTTGATGGTGAGATTTAGTCTCATAAATGTGTATTTTATTCTTCTTTGTGAATTTCTTTATTTTGAGAAGTGCTCTTAGACTTAAATACACACAATTTTCATAATCAATTCATTATATGTATATGTACTGTACATTTGTACTGTGACTAGAACTGTGTAATAAGCTTTAATGAGGTAATTGGAGTTAAGAAAAACTTGCTCTGTAATTTTTTAATTATTATTATTTTTTTATATTATAAAAGATAAAATAAAAATACAAGGAAATATTGCATTCACATAGAAATGTAGTCAAATTGTCAGAGTATATAGACAATGCTGGTTGTTAATATTACTGTGTTTTGAAACTAAATTGGCTTTTCTAATAAATTTTAAATTAAATTTTAAAAATCTTTTTTTGTTTTTTACAATGGTCTAAAATTGGTTATAATTTTTTAGCTTTAAAATATAGAGAATGCCACATCATGTAAATTATAACATATGATAGCAATAAATAAAAACATATTACACAAAACATTTGTGTTTACATTTTCCTATAAAGTTTTCTAATAATTCGGTTATTCAGATTAAATGTATATAATTGTTAATGAGAACAGGATGAGCTTCCAAGAAGTAATTAAAAATATTTTTATTAGAGGTTTAGATAATCTCCCTGATAATAACAAAATGACATATGGTAATGTCAGAATGATATGTTAGATGCCAGAAATGACAGTTTAGAGTTGGATACACACAACATTTTGATAAAATTTGTCTTGATAGAAGCCAGATTTTTCATAGTTACAGTTATGCTTTTGTTATTTGTAACTACCATAACTAATCTTAGATTTTCATTTATTAAAAAGACAAATAAGTTTCTGCCCAGTATCCATTGAACCTTCTGTCAAACAAATAACGATTTAAAATAAATTAGTGTGTAGTTTTTATCTGTGCCATTGTCTTCTAATATATTTTTCATAATTATATATTACGTGCAACTTGGATCACATATTTACTATCTTGTATGTCTTTAGATTTTCTTTTATAAGCCATGCGTTCATTTTTACAGTTAAAGCAAAATAACAACAAAACACAGAGCAGCCTAAAAGAAAAATTAACTAAAATATATTTTAAGTTTAAGAATAGTTAAAATTGGTTTGGAACAGATGCATGTTGTTATTCATGATTTTATAGGAAATGATTGAATTACAAAGAACATTATGCAACTATTCCAAACCAGTTTTAACTGTTAATAATATATCCTTGGTAACTGACTTTTGGATTGCCTTGTATATTTAAATATTATTTCTTGATATTTCTATAAATACTCATTATTTTTTATTATACATAAATACAAATGAAAACAAGACAAATATCAAATATATATATATTTTTTTTTTTATATATAATTATTTTTAAATATTTACAATTCAAATATTATATGCATAATCAATCATCAGTATATATTATAAAGGTAAGTGTACAATGTGCGTGCCGCTAAAACTCAAAAATGAGTCTCAGTACTATCAAGGGAGTTATATGGTGTGGTAGCCCTCTATCCCCTATCCATGAAGAAGGTTCCTGTTTTTACCTGAAGGGCGTGCTGTTGAAGATATAAGGGCTGGAAGTTTCGCCCTCTAGAAATTTCTAGAGCAGTCCAGAACATTCGAGAGCATTCCACAACATTTCAGAATGTTCCGGGATGTTCCGGAACATTCCAGAACACTGTCAAATGTTCTGGAACATAACTACTGTAATAATCTTAATGTTTGTTGTTATTTTTTGCCCAAGCAATGCCGGGCTCATCTGCTAGTTGTATATAAATTTGAATGTGTGTAGGATTTCTTATAGAAATTAAAAATCATTTGCAACATTAGGTAGTTGCTATTGACAGAAACAGCTGATGTTAGTTCATAGTAGAGATGATTAAACAGAACTGAAATTGATAGTCAGCAGCATTGTTCTTGGCATAGGCTAGATATTCTTGTTGGCCCATTTTTTAATGTTTTTAGTGGTTTGAGATTTTGTCATGTCTTATGTCTGAGTCAGTGCTAAAAGGAAACGTACATTAATAAGCTAATTAGACTGCAATACAGTTAGATTCTTAGACGTTAAGAACACTTTTGAAAGAATGTAATTTCAAATTTAATATTTTTTCGAAAGTATGGTTTGTAATATTCAAAACCACAGTGAAACCGTATTAGATTGACAGTTGTGTGTTCTTATTTTTAAAAAATTAATTTAATTAATGCTACACTTTTGATATTTGTTATAAGAAACATGCAAGCTCTCTTAATATTGTTACAAGAATTTATTTTAATAATATATTGCCTAGTGATTCTTTTAAGGAATGTTTATGACACAAAATACTTTTGCTGTGTGGATTCATTCATATTAATCTATGTAGTGTATTACATTATAAATTCCTTAGTATTACAAAATGAATGCAAGTCTAGTTAAGTAATTAATAGTTATCACTTTGATTTTATCAGGTTAACAATCTGTCATGTATTTGAGGTAATTAAACTTTATTGATATACATACATAATTTCACATTTAAAAAAATCTAGCAACAAGAATTGTGTAATTTTTATGGCTGTTATAAGTTTTTATTAAAAATTAACTTTTATATTTTTAATTACTATAAAATGGCAAAACACTTAATTTTGAGGGTAGCAATAAGTTTTATAAAAAAAACCGTATATGTTAATAACAAATAAAGTCTTCATTAAGTCTTTCCCCTCTTGAGATACACCCCCCCTCTATCTCCCCACCCTCATGTATAAGCCACCAGGCCAAATTTCATTTTTTTTTTTAATTTTTACCCCATCCTGAGATATTAAGCAAAATAGACAACAGCACATGCACATCCATGGAATTTTTTACTTCCCCCCTCTTACAAGATTGCAAAAAATTCTGAGGGTCAAATTTGACATGATTTCTATACTTTCCCTTGTTATGTATACATAGTAGCCAGGAAAGTAAAAGGTCACAAATCATTTCATCTGAAAATGCATAAGCCAGTTCTGTTCAAACTGTGGTCTGTGGACCAGCACTAGTCTGAGAATAGTTTATTACTAGGCCATAACAAGATTTCACTTAATGTTGCAAGCATTATATATTACATTACTAAAACTATTGAACAATGACTTTAAGTCTTTTAAAAACATGTTATTTTATTACTCTCATTTTTCTTTATTAAACACTTGGTACCAGGAGAGGACTGGTGATGAGAATTGGCCCACAAATCTAGTTTTTCAAAATTATTAGAACCAAATTTTAGTCTAAAAATTAAAATAAAAAAAATTTTGAACTACATTCTTCCTGTTTATAACTATTTTTATTTAATTTTACAAAATACTGATCCACAAAGGATTGGAATGAAAAACTAGTCCATAAGCATAAAATTTGAGAAGCATTACTATAAACCATCTCTAATTTTTATGAATACATTTTTTTAGTTAATTCATTTTTTATTTTAAAATGTGTATTGAATTCTTTACTATAATCTTAGCATTGTGCAAAGGCTTCTGATGAAGTTCATGGGAATTTTCTGGTAATCAGTATTGTAAATTTTGCTTGTTCACAAAACTTGACAAATGGAAATGTCCTTCATCACTGACAAATAGATTGTTTGACAACAAAAATTCATTTAATGATCATGTTAGACAAACAAATTTTTGTGTCAAACAATGTTTGTCAGTGATGAAGGACATTTTCATTTGTCAAGTTTTGTGAACAAGCAAAATTTACAATACTGATTGCCAGAAAATTCCAGAAAAAAACCACTATTCAATGCATGCACTCTGTATTTTGAATGGAATAAATATAAGTCTTTTTGCAAAATGCCTCACACGCTCCTGTTTGAAATGTTTAATGAAGCTGCAAGGCAGAATGCAGAGAGTCATGGATTATGTTTGATGGTGATCCTTACATTTGCAATCTTTTCTGAGATATGTACAATTCTTGCTGTACCAGGAGGCTTTTTTTTTTTTTTTTTAATGCAGAACCAGTTTCTTTGAAGTTTTTAATCCATGGATGGTTAATGAATGTTGAATTGGTGACAAAATAACTGTTTTATATGTCCTAACAGTGAATGCATGTTATGCACCTGTCCACTGGTTTTTGATTACTAAATGCTATACTTTTGACAACACAGCATCAATGAGCAAGCTAGTGCAATTTCATGAATGTCTGGGAAAATTGACTTTGAAAATCTCCCATTTCTCTGCCCCGCCCTGTATAACCATTTCAGTAACAAAAAAAAAGGTTACTTTTTATTTTTTAAATTAGTTAAAAATAACCTTTTTTTATTAGAGATCTAAAATGATTGTTTATTACTTAGTAAACAATTTGAGAAGCTGTAAATGTTTCAAATTGATAAAATTTTATGGAAAAATATTGTTTATCTGCTTCAATGTTCTAGAAATTTTTCATTTTTATGTAACATTTGACATTAAATAGTTCATGCAGTTTTAATACAACAAACATTTTATGGCAACAATATTTTCTAAATTAAGTTACTGGTACTTGACTCAAAAGTCAATTTAAACACTATTTTAAATGATTTTAATTATAATGCTTAATCATTTTTACTTGAATAATATAACAAGAAAACTATAGGATTTTCAAAAACAAATGTTTTAAATACGGCATATATCAAGATTTCAATAAAATAAGATATAATATGGTCAGCTTAAAATGAATTTATTAAATGTTTTAATATATGATTTTGCTTAAACAAAACATTTTAAATGGTATATTAATATTTATTTACATATATCCATTGGTGTAAGAATAATTTAAAAAAAATTCTTTTGCAGATAAAAATGTTTTTAAAAGTATTCAAGGTTTGGGTTTATAAATTTCTGTTATTTTGGTTTGGTCCTGTAACACTGTAGGCCTATTGCTCTGTACTGATGCAAATGAGGCTATTGTTATGGACTGTGGAATATCTTCTATGAGTGATAACTGCTTCTGCTTTTTTTATTTTAGTGGTCAGTAATCTGTATATAGTTGATGCATAAGGTGTAAGCATAATTCTGTAGACACACAGTATCTTATCTTTATTGTTTCTGAGAAGATTAGTACAGTGGAATTTACTTTTTTTTTTATTTAAACAAGCTCTCTAAGTTATCTTTCTTTGATGACAACAAACAAAAGTATTGCCTTCTTTTATCATATGTGGCAAGTTTATATAACTGTTTTCCTAGATTAATGATTCCCAAATAGATATTTCTGGTTCATTTTATACATCTTGCCATTCACTTAACAGCTCTATAATTGACTTAAACAGCTCTATAATTGTAATAAGATATACTGTGTTTTGGTTTTTACATAGAGTAATGACCAGGAACAAAGTAGACAATTGTCAATTTTACCCTGATTTTAAGCATTTTTTTATGCAATAGAATCTAAGCTATTCTTATCAAAGAAATAAATATATACTGTTCTGCACAATTGAAAATATGATATTGATATGGAAGTTTCCTTGAACAAAATTACATTTTATCCTATGTTTTTGATACATTTCATTGAAATTTTCATTTATATAAAGTACATAAATGTAAATTTCTTTTTTTAACAAAGATTAAGGAAAACTATTTTAAATAAATCTACTTTTAATGCATTTATTGACATACATTCTTGAAGATTTACATTCAAGAATGACTCAGTCATATGCTACAACTACAACAGCTACATCTACAACAAGAATGACAGTCATTCTTGTTGTAGCTGTAGCATTTGTTATCAGTTATCTTTACATAACTTGTGTGTATTGCTAATAAGTGAAGTGTGTGCAATATTCTGAACAGAGCAAAATGAGTATGAATTTGCCATTTGCATTTGTTACTAAGTTATGATTTTAATAAACGGTTTAATAAATTTAATTGTTAGTAACAATCACTGATTAATACTTTAATATCCTCATAGAGTGATTAAATGATTTATTTTAGTAATTATCAGATAAAAATAATACTACATATTCATTTATATCAATATAAGTTGAGAGTTGTTTAAATTGTAAATTTGATGAGGTTAAACGTCTTTATGGAATTTAATTCAATGTAAATAAAATGTATAAAACTGAAATGACTAAAAAGAAATATTATTTTAATTATCAATTATGTCTTCAAAACAAAAAATAGGGTAAGAATTTCAGTTTTTGTCAAATGACCTTGTAATTTATTTTATGCTTGAAAGATTTTTTGAAATTTTAAAACTTTTCTAATAAAAATAAAGGAATTTGGTCTGTTTTAGAGTATTCAAGAAAAATACACAATTTTTATTTAACTTAAATTAGTTCAAAATTTCCTTAAAGGTAATGGAATAGCTTGATGAATTGAAGATATTTTTTGAAATGTCAAACCGAGTTCTTTTTCATAATATCATTGTTAATAAATATGCAAGTCTAATTTGTAACTGGTATAGAAACTATGTCAAACTGATGAAGGGGCTATAAAACGACAATAAAAAAAATTCTAAAACAGTGAATGGCTTTACTCCTTGTGTGATTATATCTGAATAGTGTCACATTATTTGTGAATATACCTCATCTTAATAACAAGTAATATGGATTTTGACACACATTGAAAGAAATATGCATTACTTTGCAAATTGATAAATACAAATGCAATGTACTTTATACATTCTTTTTTATATAAAAATAAGTTGTAATCCTGTTTTAAAGACTTAAAAATGTTGTGAAATCTAATTAAGTTATATAAGTATAATATTCAAGTTCAATTTGTTCAATATTTATTCATAAATTAATTTTACTCTAAATTAAGCTATTGAATATCCTAAAAATATAAAACAGTCATTTAAATAATGTGCAATTGATGTCTCAAACATAAATTGAAATACTTCATCCATTAATGTTTTCCAATGCAGTTCAGCTGCATATTGTACTTGTGATGTTACTAGTCATGAAACAGCCAAGTCATATCACACCTTTTCAAATATTTCATCATCTATGCAATTACTGCATCAATGAACATCTTTATTTTTCAAATTTTATGACTCTTGAGCAATTAAAACTCATAACAGTAAGTTAAAATTAGAATAATATCCTACATATTGCATAAAGCTAAAGTATGAACATTTTAAAAGCAGCCTTTTGCATATCACAAAAGCTTTCTCTTCTATTTCTCTGGTTATAATTGAATATTAAAACTAAGTGATGAAGCCTAAATAAATAAGGGAAAGTGCATTTAAGTATTTAATTAAACATTAAAAGTGTAAATACTATATATTTGTTCAATATTGACTGAACAAATATATAATGTTAATACTCTAAAATTAGCTCTTTATAATATAGAATTTTAAAAAAAAAATTGTTATTTTCAAGTAATGGCACTTTTTAAACTATAAAACCAACTTGATATAGCTTTATTAATACAGTTTAATAGATTAAGAAATTTCATATATTTTACATTAATATTTTTCAAAACTGATGTTTCATCTTAAGTTGAAAATTTGAAATATATTATATTGCAATTGTTTTTATTGTTGATGAGTCATAAATTGCCTATTTTTACAATACGTAGATATGTTTTAAAGCCAAATAATTGCTATGTTAGATTGGGCTATATTATTATAGCTGTTAATAGTTGAACTGCAATGCTGCTTATCATACCAATGCGTAACTGGCATCGCATCCTCACAGTAAGCAGCATTTGCAGGTTCGAGTCCTGCTCCGGAACAATCCTTTTCTTCTAGATCCTTCTAAATTAATTGATAAATATTCATTTAATCATAATTATTAAATTTAATAAGAGAGAGCACCTAATGCCTACCTCAACGTCAAATTACTTAGCATTTAACTATTAATAGTAGTTTATATCTGTTTATATTTTAATCCAAAGTTTAATAAGTATTGAAAAATATAATTTAAAATGAAGTTTTTCTAACTTTTAAATTTACACAAACAAATACTTTTGAAAAAATCTATTATTGTTTCAAAGAAATATGCAACAATTTATTTTTTGTACATTAGTGACTAGACAAAGATATTTATTGATTATTTTTATTGATGCTAGTTTTAAAAATATGTAGCTACATAAATAGCTTATAATTGAAATTGATGATTCATGGTTTTTTTGATCTATCGATTTGTCTTTGTTTTTAATATTTAAAGTTCCAGTTAAGATATATCAATGTATATATTTAAATTACTGTAAATATTTATGAAAAATAATTATAATTTTAGTTATATTTTAAATTATGGAACTATATTTAAATGCTATATAGTTTATTTGTTATATAGATGGAGTAATTTAATAACAAAATTTAAACACTATCTGACACTATCTACAATTATTTTTTTTTTTACCTGCGGAAAAAATTCTGTGCCATCTGTACAGATGATCTGAACTACTGGACTGATTTAATGACTTAACATAGGTAAATGGAGTGTTACTTGACCCAGTTCAGTTTTTAAAGATCTACTCAATGTGAATTCACTTCTTAAAGAAGCTATTTCTTTTTCATGTTTTGGAAAATTTTGAAAATTATTCTATGTAAAGTATACTGTATTTTTTAAAGATAAATTTTTCATAAAAATAAAAAGTTATGCTTAATTGCTCCCATTTCTGGGATGTTTTTTTCCTCCTGTCAAACTGAATGTTTCTAATATATAGGAAGATAAGTTATATATAATATAACTTGATCAACAAATGTCAGACCAGATAGTGTAATTGGAAAATTTTTTAATGTCTGCGTTAATAATAAATTAATTACAGTATTAAAAACATACATTTAGTCATTCTTAACTTTGTGAATAATAAATTTGATAAATTTTGAGGTGTGAAAAAATTACTTCAGAAACTTCAAACAATGAAGATATTAATTTTTTTTTTTTGTGTTA